>NC_068287.1:40244071-40381571 GCF_025860055.1 Xyrauchen texanus
TGTGGACATAAAGGTGCTTACACACTCAAATTTACTCAAAGGGGTGCTGCGTCACAAGGACCTACAGAAAAAAAATTATAATATGTATATTTGATAAAGTGATTCGACCAAAAAGTTGTAAGCATCCTAATGATGAAACAGAGTAAGAGACAAACCGATTATTGTGTATTGTCAGGTGCAGTGTCAGAGTAGATATAGAGTGTACTGACCAATGTCTTCTTTAGGGGGCTCATGGATAACAGGAACATTTGGGGTTTGGGGTTCAGGAACTGAAGACGAGTTGGACAACTTGCTAGAAGGACTGGAAATGTGGTTGTCCGCAGTCAGTCGGAAAAGCCAGTGATCAGATGCAGAGGAGCTGGTGGAGCCTGTAAGACTAACTACTGTTAGCCAAAATAATGCCAACATTTGGAGGTGTTTTAATGCATAGGTGTTCTGGGGCACAGTTTTGTGGTATTCAGTTATGTTACTCTATTCAAATCATGACGACAGACACTGAAATTGATTGCCAACACTGCACAAATGTGATAACCATTGACTTCAGTAACCAATTTCAAACTATTGCTTGAAGCTGTTAACAACGACTGCAGTTATCTCAATTCAGACTCCTCAATCTATTTCCTACCGCTTGTGAATGGTAGCTACTGATAACAGGTCTATATTAACTTCTCTCACATACATTCTTAAGGAGATACCCAAGGCCACTGCCACTGCATGGTTAATTACAAAACCTTTGATGTTATACTATAAACTATATTATTAAGTAAGTGTAAAATGCACTACTTAAAATATATGCACTAAGGTGCAATGTTAAACATAAATAAATGTGGCTTATTGCACTACTAATCTTTTGACCATAAACATGCAATCTTAACATTTCCCAAGTTTAAAAAACTCAAACTGATTCTGACAAAGTCAGAATTATAATGAAAGATGTATTGTATTATACTGTGTACAAAGTAACAAAATAGAATACATTTAAATTGAGATAGGACAGGCTTTAGGGAGTCACTTGGACAAAATAAATGCATACCGTACTCTTATGATTTTGCTTTATATGCAGGCCTATTATCTGTACATACACTATTTCATCTGTTAATTCACTGTATTGTAATCATAACCACAGTTGGCCTGTCTGTTTCAATAGAAAATACTTTTCATCCTGCCAGTTTTGACTTGCTGAAAATTTGCTTTTGGTCAGCCAAAAATACATGCAAATCTAATTTGTGGAACATGTCAAACCCTCAAACCTCTGAACAAAATATAAGAGTTTTGCTGGAAGTTGCTGGAAAACCACAAACTTGGCAACTATGGTTGGTAGGCTTATTCATTATGGCTAAATAATGGCTTATTTTCACATAGTGAATATTCAGCATTACAAACTTATTTTAATAGGAATTACTTATTTCTTATGTGTACTTGGTGGCTGCGATCAAAGGTGACATTTTTAGACCTATTAGGTGCTACAATATTTTATAAATTTTCTTAGGGTGTCTAAATTTAAATGTTTTTAATTGACCATTCACTAAGACCCGCCTTTTACATTTTTCAGACTAATCCTACCTTAGCGACTGTTGCTGTCCGCCATATTATCCGACAAGCTTTTGCTATTTTCTAATGTAAGTCAAAGTAAATTCATGTTAATAATTACATTTTTATTCATGTAGGTAATGATTCAAATCATAGTATAAGTGATACAAAGTAAAGAGTTCACAGTAGGGATTGGAAAAAATAAAATGTTCCTATTAATTACGATTTTCATTTGAACAATCACGTTATCGATTCTGATTCAATCCCAAGATTGATCTTTCACTTAAAATTTTTTACTTCAGTTTTGGTTGTGTTGACTACTATATCTGTTAAATAAATAATAATTGAACCCCATAGTTTGGTCCTGTTGTTAATTTTTTTTAATAAATATTTTTGTAATGTACCAAGTTAGAAGGTGTAATTTACAGTATGAGCATTCTTTAATATGCCAACAAAATGGACATTATAATGGAAAAATTCCCAACTGAATCAGAATCAAATCAAAATTTAAGCTAAACGCTTGTGAATTAGAATCAAATCAAATTCGGGTAATCTGTACTGCTACTTAGTCCTAAGGGACAGTTCTATTCACTAGGGATGCACCGATATGGAAATTTGGGCCAATACCGATAATTCATAATATTTGGGCCAATAGCGGATGTATTTGCGATTAAATCTAAATCTGGATATAAATATAAACGCAGCGTAGTTCTAGCGGGAAGACTAGCAGCTGTAAATCATCGCCCCATTAGCGGGGTAACTCCCAGCCAATCAAATGTGAGCCATTGCTTTATAAGTCTGCTCATAATCTATCACATTGCTGTTTCAGTGTGCTAACGTGGCAACCTCCACCACCCCACCACCACCAGTTGAGTCCCGTCCTGCACGGAGGTAGGCTCCTCGTCCCTGCCTCCTATCTCCGGCAGGACATGATGGTTCCGAGTACTACAACTTCGGACCGCCAGATGGGGCCAACGCAAAAGAGAGACATTACGTTTCTGTTTTATATTCATCAAATAAATGTCAGCTTCAATTTCACTCAAATCTGTGAGTCTTCCTGATAGAAATCTACATTCTGTGTGCCTGATTACAAAAACAAAAGGTTCAGCTTATAAAGCCACATCCAGACTACTTCAAATTAAATCAATCATGTAAAGTGGATTATTGCTTTTATTTAAAAACAACTTAAATTGCATAAAACAAGGAACCTGTAAGGAAACATCTAAATCTTTCTCTTCCCATGATCATTTACCAAATGTTGTCAACTTTGAACCAGTTACATATATATATTTTACATTCCTATGGCCAACGTTTTTTTATTTAAAGTCTATTGACTGCAATTTATAATTAATTTGAGAAGCTACTTTTATAAATATAGTAATTATATTTATAAAAGTATCCATTGTAATTAAATCAAACTTGTCAAAAGACCGCAATAAGGAATGCAAATAAGTCTCAAACTCACTGTAAACATAACAATATGCTTTTATAAGCAAAAAGAATGAAGAAACTAAATATATGTGGCCATGGATAAGTAAAATGGAGTGTTTCCTCAGATCCAGTCTGATATTTGTAGACAAAGTCTGCTGCGTGCTGACGTGTTACTTTATGCAGAAGGCCCCAATCAAAACCCTCATGGTGAGTAGTGTGTGCCTGAAAAAGCCATCATTTATCGGCTTTAATATATCGGCCAGATTTTCTTATCGGACCAACAACCGATAACATAAAAATTCACATTTATCGGTCGATAACGATATGGTCGCAGAAACATTGTGCATCTCTAATATTCAATAACATTTAAGGTGCACTCAGTAAGTTTTAACTGGTCCTAAAGGCCCAAATATACTCCATACGAAATCGAAGAACTTATGGGTACGATGTCATTTAGAACCAAATTTTGCCAAAAAGAAGGTTTTTGCATTAATTTCGAGAAACTAGCTGCTAAACACCTTCTTACTGCCATTGGTCCATGCCATTGGTAGGTGTGACCTGAAGCTCCACCTACTACTTTGTTTACGTTTTTCAGTCAGTATTCATCATGAACACACCAAGACCGTGTCATGCAATTTGTATTTTTTTTAATTAGTCTACAAAAGGAATCAAATCTACTCAAAAACTCTTAAGCGCCATCTTCAGCGAAAGCCATTCACTCATCTGCCCAAAGTAAGATACGCCTCTTTTATCATCATTCTTTTGTCTGTATTTTGTCCATTAAAACTCTTTTATACACCCATCTTTGCAGCGGTATCAGTGTCATCATAAATGAAAAAAACATAGTTATATCGGCGGATATTATGGCCGCATTTAGCGTGTTAGCGCATTAGCATCATGAGTTCAGAATCTAAACAATTTTCCACTACATATATTTTACTTCAAATCATCATTGAGTGGATAAAACAGCTTCTTTACTGACCTAATGTGAATTCTACTCATTGAATGAGGCATAATTGATAACATATTTTAATGGCACATAAGTTTAGGTTTAACATGTAGCTTCCTTATATTTAAATGCACTTTTAAACGATTCCCACAGCAGTGTGGCGGGTGTCTGAATGTTCACAAAGAGTATATCATTGCTTGACTGTTTAGAACTTCTTTTTACCCCTGAATAGGGATGTAACGATGCACTCCGAGCTGGTTGAAAATCAATGAAAATATGTGACGATTCGTGTCGGTTTAGATGTTAAACGAAACGCGATACACGTTTTAAACAGCAGGGGCGCCGAAGCAGTATATTTTGACCTCGAATAGCAGCGAACAAGTTGTAGCGTTAAACAGTAGCAAACATGGCGGCGGCAGCAAGTGTAGATGTAGTTGAGGGTGCCCCATCCTCATTCAAATCAGAGGTGTGGCTGCATTTTGGCTTTCCGAAGACTAAAAATGAAAGCGGTGAGGTGGTAACAGACAAAACAAAAACTGTGTGCAGATACTGCAAGAAGATGTTAATATACACCAATAGCACAACAAACATGATGCAGCATACAAACCGTCACTACAGTGAGAAGCTCCAGTCACCGTCGTCTGCACATAAAATCCTATTAGTAGGCCAAACCACACTGACCGGCGGATTTACAGCCCCACTTGCGGCGACGAGTGCGAGAGCCAAAGAGATCACAAGGTGTATCGTGTTTTCATGGCAAAAGATATGAGGCCGTTTTCTGTCATAGAAAATGAAGGATTTAGGCTACTCGTCAACACATTGGAGCCCAAATACACCATTCCATCACGCCCCCACTTTAGCCAGACTGTCATGCCAGCGCATTACAGGGAAACAAAATCTAAGGTAGTTGAGACCCTCAGAAAGAAGCATATAGTGTATCAATTACAACCGACAGCTGGACCTCTAGGGCTACCCAGAGTTGTCTTACGGTCACAGCCCATGTGATAACCAGTGAGTGGGAGATGGTTAATTTTGTTCTCCAAACTCGCCCATTGTTCGAAACACACACCGGAGCTAATATTGCTGAAGTTTTAAAATCGAGTGAGTGAATGGGGGCTTCAAAAGGCCAACCATGGAATTGCTGTGGTCACGGCCAACGTGAGGAATATGGATGTTGCTGTCAGAGAGGCTGGGCTGGGCTCCATATCAGGTGTTTTGCCCACACTTTGAACTTAGCCAGCCAAGCGGGTTTGAGTGTACCCCGTGTGAGCCGTTTGTTGGAGTGAGTCAGAGTGAGGCGTATTGCTGCCTTCTTTCACCGAAGCTCCACAACCACAGTTGCGCTCGCAGCCAAACAGGTACTACTGGAGCTTCCAGCGCATAAGTTAATCATCGATATCGCTACACGCTGGAACAGCAGTCTAGCTATGATCGAACGCTATCTCGAACAACAAGCGGCTGTGACAGCGACTCTCCTGAGCAACGAAGTTCGACGAAATGTCCGTGACATCGATACTTTGGATGGCTCAGATATCCGTGATGCGGAGGACATGGTGAAGCTTCTAAAGCCACTCAAAACGGCCACCACTGTGCTGTGTGACGAAAAAAATCCCACCGTGTCTCTCATTGTGCCCTTAAAGCATATGATCGAGCATAACATGGCATCCAACGAAGAAGACTCCCTCACTGTGAGCAACATGAAGAGAGCTATACTGAACAACCTTTACAACAGATACACTTCAGAGTACAACCACCTGCTGGAGTGCACCGCATTAGACCCCAGATTCTGGGCTCTGCCTCATCTAGAGAAAGACCAACGCAAGGATGTATTACACAGACTGAAGGAGAAAGCTGTGCTGGTGTTGCAGAACCAGGTATTGTATTTATTTTACTCTTTCTCTACATTGATTCTGTCAATGTTGTAAGATTTTACTTAGTCTTTTTATTTCTGCTATTCCTCTGTGCAGGATGAGGGCAAAGAAGGTGCCAGTGGCCACCCCCCTGCAGAAGAGAAGCTTCTTGACCAGACAGACAGAGCAGGAGCTGAGCTGAAACAACCTCCTTCCAAGAAAACAGCATTGAAAGATCTCCTAGGAGGGACTTTCGATGAACCAATTGCACAGCACATCAGTCAGATTGATGCAGAAAAGAATAAGTACAGAGCTGAAACATCCATTTCCCTCAATAGCTGTCCACTCAAGTGGTGGAAAGAGAATGCTAGGCTATACCCACTGTTATCCAGTATAGCAAAAGCATATCTCTCCACACCAGCCACATCTGTCCCTAGTGAAAGGGTTTTTTCATCAGCAGGGGACATTGTGAATGTGCAGAGATCTCAGCTTCTGCCAGAAAATGTGGATATGCTGATATTTCTTAAAAAAAAAAAACATGTAAAAACAAAAATTCGAAGCTAGGAAAGAGCACCGGCAAAGCCTTAGTTTGTTTATATGAAGAGATTTGTATTATTTATTTGATTTGGGATTTGTTTTCAAATTTCAATTTAGTTTTGTTATTTGACATAAAGATATTTCAGTTTCACAAAGAAATGTGCAGCATTTTGTCTGAGTGAGAAATAATAAAAGGACACTTTTTCATTTATCGTCGTGTATCGAGTTGAGTGAATCGTTACATGCCTACCCCTGAATGAAGAAGGACTTTTCCGGAAATATAAAGATAAGTTGATCAATTGTCACACATCATACATACATTTCTGCATATACATGGTGAAATTATTTATTTTTCACATATCAAAGCTAAGCTGGGGTCAGAGTGCAGAGTCAGCCATGATACGGCACCCTTGGAGAAGATAGGTTCAAGGGCCTTGCTCAAGGGCCCAACAATGGTGTCTTGGTGGTGTTGGGGCTTGAACCCCTGACCTTCTGGTCAGTAACCCAGAGCCTTAACCGCTGAGCCACCACTGCCCTAGAATATATCAGGCCTTTACTCGCCTCATCGGTCCTAGTAGTACTTGTGGTTTTGGACTGAAACCCATCGTTCTGGATATTGAAAGTTTGTTTACTAAGTGCTGCCCTTTAGACTGAACCTGTTTGTTTACCTTCTGTTTTGTTACTTTTAGTATGTGTTTTTCTCCGTCTCATCCTACACACATCCCTCTTATGGACATTCTTGGATTTCAACTAAACAAATTGCGATGTGCTGGACAAGCAGCCGCGCCGTGAGAGCTGCAGGTAGTAGCGGTTCAATTCATCACTTGAGCAGGGACCTCTTGTTTGGACATTTTATCTTCCCATTGGCACTCATTCTGTTTGTTAATTGATGTTATTATTGTTGTCATTATTAGTGGTAATAACAAAGAGTCACGTGCATTGCAGCGCGCATGAGGAGGCTCCATGTAAAATGAAACAGCTTTTATTGGGTTATTGATATGATTTGAGTCTTCATTTTATTCAAGTGTACATCATTTTTGTACATATTTCTAAAAAATGCTATTCACGTTGTGGTGGATAGCCACCGCCACTCACGTCCTGGACCATTCCTTTGGGCACATCACATCCTGCAGTGAGCTCCATTTCACAGTGAGGATTCCAGATTCCCCTTTTGTTTGGACACTTTCCCCCATGAACACTTCCCTAATTCCCTTATTTCATAAATTTTTTTGTCGATTTAGTATTTAAAATAAACGCCTCTCCTAGGCCTGACACCACACCCACTGTATCTGTCTCTTGCTAACCCCGCCACAATGTCTTTATGCGTAAAACTTTTTTAATTAGTAAAAACTTACTGAGTGCACCTTTAATGTTATCAGTTATAATCGCTATTAAATTAGCCTTTCCTCTTTCCTGTGCTAAGCGTTTGCCTCAATTCTGATTCACAGTCTCCACTGTTCTTAATCATGTAGCAGCATAATTTAACAATTTCTTGAAAGTGAAACAGTAAAAAGGTGCTGTGTAATGTCACATTAAACTTCAGCCCACATTATAATAATATCCATTAAATCTTTACCCCTTTATGCGCACATTTTACTGACAATCGCATTGTTCGTGGAATCTCCAATTAATTCCTGTGGGACGTTCTGTAAAGCTCCTCTGAGCGAGCAACTGTTACCAAGGGGATGGAGATTTGCGAAGGGTCAATTGTGATGTTACTGGATAGATTTGATTTGTTAAAGTAATTGACAAGCCTGAGCATAATTTCAGAGGAATGGTGATTAATTTAGATCATAAGGCCAAACAACAGCAGAGACAGCGGGCCAGGAACAGAATGGGAATCCACTTGTGTGTGGGTGTCCTGTTCCTTGTGATACACGACTCAAAGCCATGTCTATGTCCAGTGAGGATAGTCACCAGCTTCTGTCCCTGATTCCTGCACCAAGGTCTTGTTGTGGTTGTGGTATTGAATACATATCATATATATCTTTTTTTGTTGGATTCTGAAGAAGTACATTTCCTACAGAAGTTAAAAAGCATCTTTTTTTAAGAGAGTCCGTAGAGCATACCAGGGGTTGGCTGTGCCTTGGTCCACTTGTGATTGTAATGCTAAACACTGTCGCTACAAAATATTTATTGTATAACAACTTGTCTCAAGAGGGAGGGCTATAACAGCCGGCTAGAAGGGCTTTGAGAAAGAGAGTTTTAGCTGGAGGCAAATTCCTGCTATGTTTTCTTAAAAGGGGCAGTTTACCCAAAAATTACAATTATTATTTGCTCACCCTCATATCGTTTCAAACCCATATGACTGTGTCTAGCTGTTTTTTGGTGCAAGAATACGTTAGTCTGAACGGCCCCTTAGAGGATATTCTTTTATTTTTCAGAATGTTTTCTCTCTCTCTCTCTCTCTGTGTGTGTGTGTGTATAAACAACTGTCTGTAAAGCCTGCACTGCAGACATAAGACATCAGCCCTTATTAGTGTGAGTATACAGTATGTTAAGTCAGAGAGAGAGAGATGAGTGCTCACCTCGTAGGGAACAGCTAGCTGACCAGGGTGGAATTGTGTCACGTCTCTGGTAAAACAGGATATAAGCACCACGTGTGCACACTTCCCCCTCGGGTACTAGCTCAACACTGCTGTCATCATAGGCGTACCACTGTCCATCCATTGAATTCCTGCAGTATGCTGCAGAAAACACAGAAAATGATGTTCAGTAAGCAGTCTACAAAGTACTTCCTATTAGTGTCTACTTACACTGGGAGCCAGAATTCATTATTTTCATTTTTGAAACTCACATGATAATACTCACAGTTGATAAAGTAGTTCATGTTAGTATTTTGGCCTGTACTTTGAAGTAAGATATTATTTAACTTGGTTTTAAGTATAAGATTATGTAACTAATAAATTAGCTTCTATTCTACTATTTTTGGCAAATTCTGGCCACTTTATCCAGCAGTTTGTGCAGAAATGAGGCTGGAATAGTGTTCCATTCCTCCCAGGTGAACATCAGGAGCTGTCTCGTGTTGCATGGCTGCCTATTTTTCACTTGCCTTTCAACTCTTTCCAGCGTTGTTCAATCCCTCGGAGGACTGGGGTGGCCAGACCATCACCTTACAACACTATTCTGCTCTAATTGGTTGATGCAGCATTTGGCAAGAGTACTTCAATTTAATGAAACTAGGCAGAGGATTTCTATTTCCCAGCATGCTTTGCATGGCACTCAACAGGGAGAGTACATGTTAAAATTAAGTGTTAAATAATGTGTCTTTGTGCAAGACGAATGTAAATGGGGAGACTTGTTATTGTTTAATGTTTTGTTGTGTTATTAAGAAGAGTTTCTGTTATATTGGAGTTTTGGGCATCACCAAGGACAATAGTGGAGCTTGAGCTAACAATAAGGACATGTACAAGTTAAAGGTGTACTCAGTATTTTTTTCTCATTAAAGTTTAACTCTTAAAGACATGAATTGTAATATTCTACATGGATAGGGTCCGCACATGGGGGCTGGCATGTTAGGATCAGAAGACCAGCCGAATACTACTCGCTAAATCTCAGTAACCGTCCTGTTATTGGACACTTTCTCTGTTATTGGACACTGTTATCATGGCTGACTGGGAATAATGCATTTCTACAATGGCATCTGAAACTGAAAACTGTTGATTTTAAATTATGCCGCATCCAAGCCACTAGGTGGCAGTGTAACTCGGAGATGACACAAAGACAAAAGCTACTGAGTGCACCTTTAAAAATGCTCTATATTGCTTTACTCATTGATCAATTTCTATGCTATTCAAAGCATAGTGTTACCGATCAGCATGCTAGCATTCCCTGTACTAGCTAATTCTAGCTAGTATTGGCTGTTTCCACTAGAAGTATTTAAAATTTAAAGAGTTACATTTTAAGTACCATCAGAATGAGTTAGCTTACTCAATATTTCAAGTAAAGAGCAATTAACATACATTTGTAGTACAAAATAAAAATCTGAAATTTCTATTAAAGTCAACTACAGAGTTTAAAAATGCAATTGTCAGGACCGCTGCCAGGGGCGGAGGTGACCCATACCAGCCGCTGAAACGCGGCGGGGTCTGAGGCCACTGACCACAAGTGGGGAGTGGCTTCTGGCCGACCACCTGGAGCGTCCACTGCAATGCGGTAGGGCGTTCCGTCTGCCAGGCGCTGGAGGACTGCCTCCGATCCGCCCGGGGAGGCCCAGCTGTAGTCCACTAGAGGTTGGAGTGGCTGAGGACCAGGCTACAGCATATCGGAGAACCGGTAATTTTTCTCAATCTCCCACTGCCGCTCTGCATTGGCCTTTCCCTCTCTTTTAAATATTATTGTGTGTTATTATTTTTTTGGGTTTGATCCCTGATACAGGTTGTAGGTACTGCATTTTTTTAATTAATTTTTTTCCTCCCCTTGTCCCCTCCCTGATCCAGGTAGATGGGATGACCAGCCAGCAGACAGGGCGGAAGCCACGTCCCACCCAGGGAAAGGGATATAAGTGACCGGAGACGGCAGTGGGACAGAGAGAGTTAGCTGCCCGTAACTGCCGTCTCCGGTCACCTTTATCCCTTTCGGGCTTCATCATTAGAGGCCGGGCGTGCGGAATCAAGACCTGGCCCACCCTCCACCCTGCCACATGTAGTTATAGTAACATTAGTCAATGAGAACATGTTGTTCTCCCTTGCTCACACACCTGTGTAATGGCCCCCATGCATGCCTCCATGATGGTTACACACAGCATACAGATCGTACAGGAAGTCTGGTGAATGTCTGCTGCTGTCAGGCCTGTTGTGGGCTTGATGTTTCGAGCCAGGTGGCAGTCGTGCACAGTTGCTCCTCTTGACCACATGGCGGCTCATATCGAGACCCGTAAGGGGGAAGTGGACCAGTGTGGAGAGCTTGTTGCGGCGTTCTCCTACTTGTCGGAAACGTTTGAGGTGGAGAATGAGGATGTCGGGGAGCGTCCAAAGACTCATCTGCACCATACCCTGCTGTAGCTGCTTACAGTGAGGGCACTTCCATGCATCATCAGGGGCTAGCTAAATAAAAAGCAAAAAAGTTGTACTGTATGTACATGTATGCATTTGGCAGACACTTTATCCTAAGAAACTTAGAGTATATTCAGGGGCAAATTCACTAAGAATGAATTGCAGCCACTAAAATCCCTGTTTTTTTAACACTAACTGCGCTCGTTTAGCGCCCGGTTCACTAAAGGAATTATGCAGATCAGGCAATGGCGAAAAAGCGGCCACAAAATCGCTACTACACAAAATTTGCACATGCAATTCTGATCTTGTGGTCCAATTCTAAGCGCAATATAGCTGAGGATGCCGCAGACCACCGTATTTGACTCACCCTGTGGAACTGAACAGCATCATTTTGATCCAGACACATCGTTCATCTCTTAAACATGCAGAACGTGCGCTTGACAACACCACGCATCTGTATACATGCCAGGTTATAACGCTCTTCAACATCATTTGATGATTATTTGACTATTACTGCTGAAATGTTCGTTTGAAAATGTTCACAAACATCTCTTTTAAATAAAATTCATTTTACAGTCTACTTTCATTTGGCGGTAATAGTGCAATGTAAATTGCATGGAGTTTTGTGAGTAAATTTCAGTGCTGACTGCGCCTGCTAAACATGATTGTGGGTGGTTAGTGAATAAGACACATGTATTTACGATTAAATACCACATGTGAAAGTGCCGCACCTGTTTAGTGAATCTGCCCCTCAGAGTGTAATACAAAACAAGGAAATATTACTTTAAGGATAGTGTGCTTTTAAAAAATGTTCATGTCACAGTTGATTAGATGACTCCCAGAATTCCAAAAATAAATATTTTTCTCAACTTAAGCTTTAGTATTATTCTTTCTAGTTTTAATCAAGTTACCGTAACTCTCTAAACCCTAAAGTTGGGGGGCCTGGGTAGCACAATGAGTATTGACGCTGACTACCACCCCTGGAGTTGATGAGGGTGTGAGAGTGTCTGCTAAGTAGTGGGAATTGGGTATTCCAAATTGGGAGTAAAAAAGATGGATTCAAAATAAATAAATAAATAAACCCTAAAGTTGTCATTAATAAAAAACAAAAATGAAGTGGTTCTAATGTCAAATTTTGGAATCAAAACTCAAATATATACGTTCTTTAAAAGTTTGTCTTCAAGTACTGCTACCTCAAAATGATCAAGCACAAAACTGTAGCTGTGTCGAATACCCATAATCAAATGCCTGTTTATCTGAAATTTCAAAAGTTACTTCAAAGGCTTTCCATTGTTATGCTTATGAACCAAGAGAGGGAGTGAACTGCTTCTATTTCCTTATTTATAGAGTATAAAATCACACAAATCCAATAAATCTAACAGCAGAATGAAAAGACCATTGTAGCGAATCCAATAATGTTTCAACTATTCTTGAAATCGGGGCAAAAGCACTCGTTGGCTGTGTCGGATATCGTCTAATGAGCTACAAGAAATCTAATATTTATTGACGACAATAGTTATTTGTAGGTAGAAACAGAATCATACGTTGAAAAAACCCCAAATGGGATCTTATGAATAATTGATCATATTAAGACTTGCTTTCAGTGAATATTAATGCTACTATTAATATTAATATGAACGTTTTAATGGCAAATAGTTTTTCTAGTTTGAAGCATAAATATATTTTAATGAGGTTTATGCTTAAAACAAGAAAAAACTATTTGCCAAAGGTGTAACAAAATAGAAAACAAGTCCTGTTGTCTTATACAATTTTGCTTAAATAGTAAATTTGCCTTGGTTTAAGGATGTTTAGATATTGAAACTGGAAAGCACGACAAAAATACCTATTATTATTATTATTATTATTATTATTGCAGTATAGAAGAAAGGATGTTACACAAACCTCCCTTTACCACCTGTGAAACCTTATTTTTCAGGGTTCAGACACAATGAATGTCAACCTTGCCTCTAAATGTTAACAGGCCTCAAGATTTATTTTTGTTGCACAACTGTGTTTATAACCATGTGACTTTTTGCTGTGTGTGTTTATGTATTCATTACTTGTTCTTCTTTGGTGTAAAGCTCAAAGCACTCGTCCAGTGTGCAGCTGTGCTGTTGAACGTGGTGTTGCTGTTGAGTACGAACGCTCTCTGAATCCTTCACCACCTCCTCCTGTATATTACCAAACAGACTACACACACACACACACACACACACACACACACCATTACCACAGGGTCATTGGAGCATCACGCCAGCTTTGTTTCTTTTAAATACTTTAAAATGAGGGGCAGATAGAATGTTCTTTCTTATTTCTTACGATTGTAAAGGGACACGAAAGATTACATTACCAGTCTTTGATTCTGTGCTCCCATTCAACAATGAGCTTCACATGTGGAGGTCCACCTGAGCTGCACAGCTTTAATGCCCTGAGGAGATTAAGAACAATCCAAAGGGATTGTGTTTACAGATTTTCTCACAGATGCAAATACAGACATATATGTTTAGTGTTCCACACGTAAGTGATCAGGCTGGTTACGACCAGATATACTGTAAGAGCATGATAAGGTCAAATGTAACGATTTTAAAAATGTAAATTCTTTTAAAATTATTTAATTCAATAAATATTTTGTTTATTTATTTTCAATTATATGTCTTATTTATTTGTAAATTCATTATAGTAAAATGATTTAATTAAATAAATATGTATTTATTTACATTCAATTATATATAAATCAAATTAAATTATTATATGAATATAATATAATTGTTATTTATAGCTAGGTGATCTCATCTCAATGATATTGTGGTCCCTATTTATGGTGTTGACAGCTGAAAATCGTAAATATGAACGCTTAGAAAAGTAACATTCCTCCTCAAGATGGACAGTATTTATACTGTGCGGGATGAGTTGAATACTTGAGCAATACTAACAGTGTGGCTTCCCTTTGCAAATACTACTAACTATACTAAAACTATTAAATATGAAAATTATAAAATTATTTAATTCAATAAATATTTATATTGATATATTTTATGTATATGTGTTATTCATGTTTAATTGAATTATAATAACATTATTTATTTAATTACATAAATAGGTATTTATTTATATTTACATAAAATTAACATAACATAAATATTATTTATATTATTAATGTTTTAACATGTATTTATTTGAGGTAATATTTGCTTATTCGTAAACAAGGAACGTAAGAGATTAATATGCAAACACAATAAATAGTTATCTGTTCTTTCTATTGTTGCTTGGGTAAAGTTAAACTAAACAAAAATAAAAAAAGAAAGGATACTTAAACTAGATTTTTACATTAAAGAAAATGTGAGTGATTCTAAAACTATTAAGCATGAATGAAAAATGAATGCGTGCAAAATGCTGCAGGGAACTGGACTTTGGCTTGTAAAAATGTGGGACACTTTTCTAAAAACCTGTAATTACAGCACACACAGAATATGACTGAGAGAATCGTCAAGAGAATTTCCAAAGGAGGCTTTAAAATGATTATGAGATTAGTGTCGTCTTTAATGACGCAGATCTCCACAACTGTGAGCCCTTGATTAATATTCATGAGCCTCTTGTGCTCCCCAGGCCATGACAAAAAGATATTTGTGAAAATATGATGATAAGGTAATGACTTTATTTACCCGTGCACACTTTAAAATCATAATGAACATCACCCCTTAAAGAGTGTAGACCATAAACATTGGTGTCAGCACTGAAGCTGAGATAAACGAGAGGAATGTTTAATTCCATTAATTCTCTGTTATGCAGTAATGATGCTTGTACGTGTACATATTTACTATGTATTGGTGCTAAAGGTCATATGAAATGTGTTCAACTGAATCTATAATTTCATTTGGTGCATAAAGTCAGGGTGTTTCACACAATAATACCTGTCCACCGCAGGGTGATAAAGTGGTCGTCGATCTTGGGGATTTAAGTAGCTATATGATGGCGATCCCCCCACAACACGAATCTTGAACAACACCCTGAAGTTCTGAAAAATATGTGGAGGCTTTAGTGAAAAAGGTCAAAAGAATAGAATAAAGCATTAACAAAATACTTTCGATTTCTGCTGAGGTGCAACTATATTAATACTTTAATTTTGCTGTAGCAATATTGTGAACTTTGCAGAGGCAACCACAAATTATATGAGATGTTGTTTCTTTTGGCCATAATTAAAAACAAGATTTTTAAATTTTCAGAAAGCAACATTCTGGTCCCTAAATATGGCTCCGGTCCTACTTGAAGTTGCTCCTTGATCTTTAATGTAAAATCTGGATCCTCAAGCAAAACCATGAACCACTGTTCTATATATCTGCTTATGGGTCCTTCATGTACCCCCATTGAAAACCCATTATTTGGACTGATCTAGTGAGTCTATGTTGGTTGGTATTTCTAACAAAACCCAGTAGGGGGCAGCCATTAACTACTCAAAAGCACAAGAAAGTGACAGGAAGGAGTGTGATGTTTCAGAGGAAGTGATGGTATCTTGTGTTAGCCTTTATCAAACATTCATTCTCTGAAAGCTAAGAATCTTGGATTGTGACTGGCTTTGGTTATTTGGTATGCACTCAGTGCTGCTTGCTGAAAGTTTACTGTGGGCTTGGCAAAGGACCCCAACACTAAATATAGTATCAAGAGCAGAGCTGCAGAGAGATTAGCAGCCAACAAATCACTTTTGAGCATCATATTCTAAAGTCCCTCCGGAAAACAGTCAAAGACAGAGAAATCTGTGGAACAGAGATGAGCTGCTTGGGTTCAGATCACAAATATCAGTTTCAAAGAACTTTGTATAAACAAGAAGGAAGTCATCTGTTCGAAGTCTGCACTGATATATATACAAAAATTGTGTATTTTTACTTGGGCTGTCAACTAATTAATACATTTAATGAATTAACTACATGATATGTAGATCACTTTATCAAATTAATAACATATATTTAAATATTTTCCATAAAAAGCCCCCAAATTTAAACTGTGGGATTTAAATGTATCCATGTGGCTCGAGTGTTTTGACTACGTTCACCAAAATTCATTCATATCCATTTAAAGACTCAGTGACCATTTCTGGTGATGCCAAAAGGTGGTGACAAATGAGTGTCTTGTGTGAAATGACTCCTTTAAAATGTGTATGTCTATAGATCTACAAAGAGACTAGTAGCAGTTTTAAGCATTAGAAGAACAAAACAAATATACAATTTCTCTACAGTTTGTGAGCTGCTGAGCATGACAATTTTCAAAAGACAACAATAATAGTCTTATAATAATTATGAGTTTCATAAAAACTGTATAAAAAAGTTTGTCTACTTATCTACTGACTAAACATGTAAAATGCCCAAGTGTTCTAAGAACACAGCAGATCTATCTTTTCCTACAGTTTGTGACTGCACACCAAAATAGAGGTAAAAAAACAGGAGCTGATATTAAAGATAGCTTCACATATTTTACACAGATCAAGTTATCTGCTTAAATTGGCAAAAACAACCGACAAACTATTACCTCACAAACATAATGTTAAAAGCATAACTTAATGAAGACTCTTGGGCTGATATAAACTCTACTTACAATGTGTGCTTAAAAGAAGGATTGTTTTTTTTCTGCAGTGCATTTCATGTAATGCTGCCAATCAAGAACAATATGCCGATAAAAACTCTCACTTGTGTTCCTCATCTCTAGATTATTAATTTAGATCAATATCAATGCTGATAAAAACATGGATAAATGAGCAGTTGAAAGCAACTTTGTAGAAATAAATGGAGCCGTGTTGATTAGACTGACGGCCTATTATGTAAGGGTTATTTCAGCTTATGAAACTCACCTTTGATTGGCTGGATGGTCACTCAATCAGCCCAAAGTAACAAAACACAGTGTATAGTAGAATACTGTATACAAATCCACCATATGGACTTGGTATGGGTTTAGCTTGGAAAAGTGCGAGGGACAAATTCAACTTTTTAACGCCGGCTACGCCCATGCTATAGTCGTGTCTTAGAAGAGCCCTTATAATAAATCTCAGACTGATTGATGATTTCCATATCAATGCTTTACTCGTCTGCCACAATAATATAATGCATTTTAATTACAGAGCATCCGGTAAGTATTCACAGCGCTTCACTTTTTCCACATTTTGTTATGTTACAGCCTTATTCCAAAATGGATTAAATTCATTATTTTCCTCAAAATTCTACAAACAAGCCCCATAATGACAACGTGAAAGAAGTTTGTTTGAGATCTTTGCAAATGTATTAAAAATAAAAAACGATCACATGTACATGTACATGAACTCCAATCAAGTTGTAGAAACATCTCAAGGATGATCAGTGGAAACAGGATGCACCTGAGATACATTTTGAGTGTCATGGCAAAGGCTGTGAATACTTATGTACATGTGATTTTTTTCATTTTTAATTTTTTATTAATTTGCAAATATTTTAAACAAAGTTCTTGTTTGTCGTTGTCATTATGGGGTATTGTTTGTCGAATTTTGAGGAAAATATTTAATTTAATCCATTTTGGAATAAGGCTTTAACAACAAAATGTGGAAAAATTGTAGCGCTGTGAATACTTTCCGGATGCACTGTATCTGAATTTTTATTTTTTAAATATCTATATGCTGTTTATAATTATTTAATCATTGAAAATTTTATTATGGTTATTTGAGGGGCTTTCTCCATAAATATTTATATATGCGATTAATTAGATTAATTAATTGGCATACCGTGTAATTCATTTGATTTAAAATGTAATCCATTGACAGCCCTATCAGAAACTATTCACTTTCATTCTATAGAAAAATATTAAAGTAAATGGTGACTGAGGCTGTCATTCTGCCTAACATCTCAGTTTGTGTTCCACGGGAAAAGGAAAGTCATCCAGGGGTGGAACGACTTGTGGGTGAGTAAATAATGACTTTCATTTTAATTTGAATGTGAACTATCATTTTATCTGTATATCTCAACATGAGCATGCATATCTCTGATTAACTCTATTACTTGTGATGGTAATAAAGTTGATGTTACCTGTGCTTGTGATCCATTGATCATTAGATAGTAGATTTTATTGAGGATGCTCTGCTGTAATTGGTCCCAGGACACCGATCTGTCATCTCTCATCAGAAATGGAGGGCCAAATCTATAAAGGTAGACAGTATAATTTCATTAAAATGTATAATAATTAATTTTCATTTGCTCATTTAACATTTGTATGTATGCACTGTTAAACTACATACAGTGTATTTTCTAAATATGTTAAAATATTAATAATAATAATATTAATATATATTATTATGTGTTCTTGTGTTTAAATGCAGTACAACAGTCCATAATTACATGATAAATTAGATATATAATATCATATAAATTACATTCTCAATCTATATTCCAATGTCCTCAACAATGTCCTTGTAATACACAATGTTTTAGCAGAAGGAGGGTTGTGATTATATTTCTAGCCAAAATTCTGCTCTAGGACCCATGCGGAATTAATACAGGAGACAAAACAAACAAAAGAGAGGACACCACAGGATACCAGAAAGTGGCTGTTTATAGAGAGGTAAACCCAAATAAACAGACATGCATCCTCTTAGAAAAGTAGTCCCCCAGACAACTATGCAGCTAAAATAACGCACATTGTTGTAAGGAAGATTTAATTAGTGCTTAACAAAAATACAAGTTGCACATTTCTTCTTTACATTTACATTTATGCATTTGGCAGATGCTTTTATCCAAAGCGACTTACAGTGCACTTATTACAGGGACAATCCCCCCCGGAGCAACCTGGAGTTAAGTGCCTTGCTCAAGGACACAATGGTGGTGGCTGTGGGGATCGAACCAGCAACCTTCTGATTACCAGTTATGTGCTTTAGTCCACTACGCCACCACCACACCATCTTTCAAGCCAAATGGAATGTCTTGCCCCATTGACTTCCATTGTAATTGCATGGCTATAAACACGATTTTTGCTTGTTTTTACAAACCAAGGGATGAGTCACAATTATTTCCTGTCGATGATATACATCGATACAATTTTAACTTGTATGGAACCTTTTGTGTAATTGATGAGTCATGTTCTACATTTCACATTCCCAATTATTGATCTCAGTACTATAACTGTACAAGTGAAATCTAGTTCTTCCCAGACTCTAACTTTGCAATGATGGGAATATAACTTGAGTCAGTCCTTAGAGAGATGAAGAAAATATCACTTCAAAATGACACCTACTCCCTCAACCTCATCAATAAGAGACAGCCATATGTTCCAAGCACACTCTCTCGCTGCCTCTCTATCAGTTCCATTAAAGTGTGAAGAGAAACATCAGAAAAGGCCATGGAACAAAATTAGATTTCTGCAGACATTCACACCTTGCACATTCGCAACTGTTACTCTCAAAAGTCTGTCTGATGGATCGCTCTGTCACGACAAATGTCAAAGAATCTCCGAGACGCTTTAAGAGCAACAGTTAAAAAGGTGACGGAAATCTTGTCAAAAGCAATATTTGATCAAGTCAGCTTTACATGTTGCACTAATGTTTTCCTCATTAAAAAAGTCTTACCCTGTTAAAAAGTTTTAAACTTGCACTCAGAATATGTACATGCCATGATTATTACAATACTAGTAAATATTAATTAAATATTAATTAAGTAAATAGCAATACGCAGCTGGCGTTGAACATCCTTTTCAGGGCGCGTCTTTGTAAAGATGCCCTTCCGCCCCTGCGTAGTTCCTGGATGTGGTAGAGTGCTCTCTGCTTCAGACGGCCACAAACGTTGTCTCGTGTGTCTGGGTTGCGATCACAACGAGGTAGCGTTTGTGGATGGTTCATGTTCTCACTGCGAGAGCATGACCATGGCAACGTTTATGATTTCCCTTATGACGTCGTAACCATGACGTTTCTGAATTACCCATTTTTGTATATATGTTTTAACGAATGGTCTGGTGGGCTATTTTAAAATTGCAAAGAAAAATCTGTTTACCATGACATGTTCTGTTGACAGGTTTCATTATTGACATGAATGCTGCAAAATATATGATTTTTGCTCCGCTGTACCTCACTGCCTGCTGTCCCACTCCGGCTGCATTACAAACCAGCAGTAAGATCTTTAGCATCCCATCAGCCTGGTTGAGGAACTCAGAGGACAATGCTCCAGATGCAGCCAGTCTCTGACTCTCCGGCCCAGAGGACGAGGCACACGGGGAAGACGGTAGACTGTGGTGGAACCCTGGAGACAAAGAGAGAGCCAAGGAGAGGTAGAGGTCAACTCCTAACACTGATCTGAGCTCAGATTTATAGTTTCCATGTGGCATAATAATGTCAAAATGTATTGAGCTACAAAACAAGGAGAGAGACTCAAGGATAGGAGAGAGAGAGAGACAGATGGAGACATGAAAATGGAGCACAGCAGACGGTAGACTGAACACAGTGGGGTGTATTATCTCACACACACACACACACACACACACACACACACACACACACACACACACACACACACACATGCGCACACGTGACACTTACACATGCATATGTTGTGTTTCCATGTTTTATGTGGACTTTCCATAGACATAATGGTTTTTATACTGTACAAACTTTATATTCTATCCCCTAAACCTAACCCTACCCCTAAACCTAACCCTCACAGAAAACATTCTGCATTTTTACATTTTCAAAAAACATAATTTAGTATGATTTTAAAGCTGTTTTCCTCATGGGGACCGACAAAATGTCCCCACAAGGTCAAAAATGTCGGGTTTTACTATCCTTATGGGGACATTTGGTCCCCACAAAGTGATAAATACACGCTCACACACACACACACACACACACACACACACACACACACACACACACACACACACACACACACACACACACACACACACACACACACACACAATAAATGGAAGTGAACTTATGCTATGTTGTGTTTCCATGTTTTATGTGGACTTTCCATAGACATAATGGTATTTATACTGTACAAACTTTATATTCTATCCCCTAAACCTAACCCTACCCCTAAACCTAACCCTCACAGAAAACAATCTGCATTTTTACATTTTCAAAAAACATAATTTAGTATGATTTTAAAGCTGTTTTCCTCATGGGGACCGACAAAATGTCCCCACAAGGTCAAAAATGTCGGGTTTTACTATCCTTATGGGGACATTTGGTCCCCACAAAGTGATAAATACACGCTCACACACACACAATAAATGGAAGTGAACTTATGCAAAAATTATTTCCAGGCACCCAGTTGAATTTATCGAGGTTGCAGGCACTGGTCTTCAAGGTTATGCTCCCCCCCCCTCCAACACAAAACATAAACAAACAACATAAACATAAAAACATCTACTGAAAACCAACGCTGTATAGATAACTTTATAAGGATAGGTACACATTTAGTGTGAGTCTAATAAGAGGCTATCCAGAATTAATTTAATGTGAGTTAAGAATCTTAATGTGAGTTAATAATATGATTTTTGTTTCAGTATTTTGTTCATAACTAAGACCAGTTACTCTGAAACATATAATAAATGTAGAGACATAGAGAATACAGCTACTATTTAAATGTATTTAGACATTTATTGTGTAATCAATGATCATTTATTTATAAACAAGGTGGAATAAACAACCAGAACCACCAAACTATCTGTATCGTGTCTGTAGACGATGTTCAATATTAAACAATATTGTGTAATCAATGATCATTTATTTATAAACAAGGTGGAATAAACAACCAGAACCACCAAACTATCTGTATCGTGTCTGTAGACGATGTTCTAAATAATCGGATATCGGCACAGATATTTTGTTATTATTAAATTTATTTCAAAGTTTTGTAATTATAAGTGATTTGAAACAAGGTAGTATAAAATAGAGGAACTTACAAACTACCTGTATCATGTCTGTAGATGATGTTCTAAATAACGACTCGGTTACTAACGTAACCTCGGTTCCCTGAGAGGAGGGAACGAGTATTGCGTAAGTAGCTTACGCTATGGGAAAACTCAGTTTCTCGAGAAATATTGAAGTCTTTATGTAAAACGCATTGCAGCTGCACAGCAGACAGCAATGAGCGAGGCAGCTCGGTCATTGGCTGTGCTGCGGCAACTTGCTCGAACCAATGACGGGGCGACTCTGAACGCGCGACCAATGAGCGCCCGCGCGCTCAGAGCCAGCCAAGATTAGCGTGGCTAAGGCTATATATTAGGCGCCCCGTCATGAGAGTTCTTTAGGTTCAATCGACTGAAGCGAACTGACCAAGCACAAGCACGGCAGCTTACGCAATACTCGTTCCCTCCTCTCAGGGAACCGAGGTTATGTTAGTAACCGAGTCGTTCCCTCTCGAGAGGTCTCTCCTATTGCGTAAGTAGCTTACGCTATGGGAACACCATGCAAAACGCTGTGCGTGCTGACTTCGCTCTATAAAGCCAGAGGCGGATGCCTGAGCCTTAAAGCAAAGTGATTATCCAACAAGCCGGCCAACGGCGAGCTATATAATGGGAAAATACAGAGCGCTTTTGCCCCAAGGAGGTCCATGGTAGGGCGCTCATTGTAAAAACACAAGCACATAACTTATGTACTGATTTTTCTATGTATTGATATGCATAAATAATCCTCTAAGTCAGTCAGAGACGGACCTATAAGGGAGGAGATAATGCTCAGCATATACATACTCCAGTCCATTCTACAGTCAGGCTGATAGAATGTTGGAATGCAATGAGGGGACCTGTAGGTTATAAAACCTGATAAATGTCGAAGGCGAGGCCCAGCCTGCCGCCGCACAAATATCTTCAATGGGTATCCCACTCGACCACGCCCACGAGGAGGCCATGCTCCTCGTAGAGTGAGCTCTGACGCCTAAGGGGCATTGAAGGCCCTTGGCTTCATAAGCCAGCGCTATAGCATCCACTATCCAGCGCGATATTCTTTGCTTTGAAACTGCGAGACCTTTAGTGCGGCCGCCAAAGCATACGAATAATTGTTCCGTCTGTCTGAACGGGGCAGAACGTTCCAAACATACTCTGAGCGCCCTGACCGGGCAGAGTAAATTAGCGTCGCTTTCGTCCGCTGGGGACGATAGCGCTGCCAGAGATATCACCTGTACTCTGAAGGGTGTGGAGAGCACTTTAGGAATATACCCGTGCTTTGGCCTAAGGACAACTCTGCAGTCGTTAGGTCCAAATTCCAGGCAAGCAGCGTTTGATGACAGCGCGTGATGAGAGCGCCAGCAAGAGCGCAGTTTTGAGCGAGAGCTGTTTAAGGTGCACGGTTCGGAGAGGTTCGAACGGGGCACTCTTGAGTGCGTCCAGGACCGTGGCCAGGTCCCAGATCGTCACCGAGGGGGGGGCGAGGGGGGTTCATCCTCCTAGCGCCTCTTAGGAAACGAATGATTAGGTCGTTTTTCCCTAATGAACGTCCTTTATCAGGATTGTGTGATGCCGCTATGGCAGCCACATAGACTTTGAGCGTGGAGGGTGTGCGGCCCGCCTCCAGCAGCTCTTGCAAAAAGGCGAGTACACTTGGTATCTCGCACGATTTGGGGTTCAAGCTCTTGGTATCACACCAGTCACTGAACACTTTCCACTTTTGGGCATATAAGCGTCTCGTAGAGGGCGCTCGCGCCTCCGTGATGGTCCTCAAAACTCCACTGGGGAGGTTCTCGGGAACCCGTTGAGGGGCCATGCATGGAGGGCCCACAGATCGGGGCGGGGATGAAGAATCATCCTGTTGGCCTGCCTGAGGAGGTCTAGCCTCAGCGGAATCGGCCATGGGGCAGATTGCATCATCTGCATCAGTTCTGGAAACCACATCTGGTTTTTCCAGAGAGGGGCTACCAGGAGCACTGCACATTTCACTTCCCTGATCCGACTGATGACCTGAGGTAGCATCGCGATCGGGGAAAAGCATACAAGGGGCGGCTCGGCCACACTTGGGTGAGCGCGTCCGTGCTCTTTGAGAAGAAAAGGGGGCAGTGCGCATTTTCCCTGGAGGCGAAGAGGTCGACCTCCGCATTGCCAAAGGTTTGCCATAACCACTGAACCGTCAGGGGTGAAGAGACCATTCTCCTGGGAGAACCTTGTCTCTGGACAGCATGTCCGCTCCCTGGTTCAGGACGCCTGGCACATGCGCTGCTCTCAGCGAGCGCAAGTGGTGCTGTGACCATGAGATGAGCTCCCTGGCCATAGAGTGCAGGGAGCTCGACCTGAGTCCACCCTGGCGATTTATATACGATACTACCATCATGTTGTCCGTTCGGACCAGGACGTGTTCGTTTTTCAGGTACGGAAGCAGGGCTCTGAGAGCCAAGGCGACCGCTTTCATTTCCAGACAGTTTATATGTAGGCGCTTTTCCGGGTTTGACCAAAAGCCGGAGACAGGCCTGCCCTCGTAAAGGGCCCCCCATCCTATTTTGGAGGCATCTGTCGTGATCATTTTTCTCCGTGTGTTCACGCCCAGACTCACGCCGGTTCGATACCAGTCGAAGGCTTTCCAGGGCGTCAGGGCTTTTATACAGCCGTGATTTGCTCTGATTAAAAAGTGGCCCGAGCGCCACGCGTGAGTGGGGACACGGCTCTTGAGCCAGCGTTGGAGAGGACGCATGTGCAACAATCCTAGCTGGAGTACAGCTGATGCCGAGGCCATGAGACCGAGCATCCTTTGAAATCGTTTGACAGGGCGCGCGCCCGGTCTGAATGATGTTGCAAGGCTCGATGCACGCTCTGATGAGAGCGCATGCTCTGATGAGAGGCGCGCCGTCATCTGCACTAAGTCTAGCACTATTCCCAGAAAGGAGATATTCTGGCTGGGGGATAGCACGCTCTTTGCAAAATTGATTCTCAGACCCAGGCATTCTAGATGGCTGATAATCCAAGATCTGTGCGTCATTAACTGACTCTCTGATTGTGCTATGATTAGCCAATCGTCGAGGTAATTCAGTATTCGCACTCCCCGCTGTCTCAGGGGGGAAAGTGCTGCGTCCATACATTTCGTGAATGTACGGGGGGCCAATGATAGGCCGAATGGTAGTACTGTGTACTGGTATGACTGTCCCTCGAAAGCGAATCTCAGAAAAGGCCTGTGATGAGGCGCTATCAGAATGTGAAAGTAAGCGTCTTTCAAATCCACTGATAGAAACCAATCCCCGGGGCGAACTTGCGCGAGAATATGTTTGGTCGTTAACATTCTGAACGAGCGAATCATTAAAGCTTTGTTCAGATGTCTGAGATCTAGGATGGGGCGGAGGCCACCGTCCTTTTTCGGGACGAGAAAATAGCGGCTGTAAAAACCTGCCTCGCTCATAGAGGGAGGAACAGTTTCTATAGCGCCCTTCTCTATTAGTTTGAGCACCTCGGTGCGTAGAACATGTGACACATCTCTCCTCACTTTCGTCTCGACCACCGCTGAAAAGCGGGGTGGTCTGCGAGCGAATTGAAGCGAGTAACCGTGTTTTATTATGTTCAAAACCCATTTCGGCATGTCGGGATTTTTTCCCAGGCTTTTGCTCGCACAGATATGGGCTGAATGCTGGCTGGGGGCGTGTCGCAGTGACGTATGGGCCCCACCGGCAAATTGCCTTGTGCTAACTCTGAGCTTACAGCTGTCAGAGGTGCGGGCGCGCGCTGAGCAGCCTTGTTGAGTGCCGAGTGCAGGGGTGCGTGTGAGATTACAGGCACGCGCACTATCTCCGAAATGCTCGCAGCATGAGCTGGAGAAATGTTTGAAACTGTATGGACAGTGTTTTCGGGTGGGGGTGCATACATCGTAATAGGCACGCGCGCCACTGTCATAAAGCTTCCCGCTCTTAGCGGGGAGTTTCTTGGCTCGCGCGTCGCATCCGTGATGCTTGCGGCATGAGACAGAGAAATGTTTGAAACTGTATCGACAGTGTTTACGGGTGGGGGTGCATACATTGTAATAGGCACGCGCGCCACTTTCATAAAGCTTCCCGCTCTTAGCGGGGAGTTTCTTGGCTCGCGCGTCGCATCTGTGATGCTTGCGGCATGAGACAGAGAACTGTTTGAAACTGTATGGGCAGTGCTTATGGGTGGGGGTGCATATACCGTAGTATGCACACGCGCCACTTTCATAAAGCCTCCCGCTCGCGGCGGGGGGTTTTTGGCTATGCATACAGTGTTTGTGTGTAGGGGTGCATGCAGGACAGTAGGCACGCCCGCTACCTTTATAGTATTTCCCGCTTTTACTGGGGAAGTGTTTATAACTGTGGGAACAGTGCTTGCGTGTAGTGGTGCATACATGACAATAGGCACACGATCTACATATATGGTGCGTCCAGCTGGAGCTGGGGAAGTATTCGGCACTGTTTGGACAGTATTGATACGTGGGAATGCGCACTTTAGTGTGGACACGTGACCCCTTAGTGACACAGGCAGAAAATGACTCTTTTTGTGATTTCTGTGTGTTGCCGTTAAAACGGCGTTTGATTGCAGGTGAGCGAGTTCTGTGACTGGCCCATTGACTGCTGTACAGACATTTCCAGCTGCCTGTAAGGGGACTGGGTAATGTTTCACACGTTTTAGAGAGAGTTGTCCGGCTTTTGCGAGACACGCACTCTCTCTTTTTCTTCCTATTGCTAGGAAGACTTACGAGGCTCCGGGTTCAGCACGATCTTGGGCCGAGGACCCCGTTGCTCAGGCGGCTTCCTTCGGTTAGCGGAATGCGAGCGGCGTCGAGCGTCCGTTTCAGGTCTGCTCTTTGGCTGGGAGACGGGAGGCGCTGCCCTGGCTCGCTGCTGCTGCTGAGGCGGTCTCTGGCAGCTCTGAGACGAGCTGGAGGGCTTGGGCAGGAAGTGACGCATAGCCTGCGAATCCTTCCCGAGCTTCAGTGAAGCGTTCAGCAAACTCTTTTACCGCTGGTCCGAACAGGCCGCTTGGAGCGATAGGCGCGTCAAGAAATGGCGCCTTATCCGCGTCCTTCATCTCTGTTAGCGTCAGCCACAGATGGCGCTCAAGGACAGTCAGGTTAGCCATGGCCCGGCCGATGGATTGGGCGGTGGCCTTTGTGGCTCGCAGGGCTACGTCAGTGGCGCTGCGCAGGTCCTTGAAAGCCTCAGGTTCAGGTCCCGACTCGTCCATGGTGCGGAGAAGTTTGGCCTGATAAACTTGTAGAACAGCCATGGAATGAAGCGCTGACGCAGCTTGGTCGGCGGCGGCGTATGCGCGGCCGGCGATAGCTGAGGTGGATCGGCAGGGCTTCGAGGGATGAGAAGCTTTGGCTTTCCATCCAGCGGTGGAGGGTGGGCACAGATGGTTGGCCACAGCCTCCTCGAGGGCGGGTTCCTCGTAGCCTCTTTCTCTCGCGCCGTCCACCGAGGAGAGCGAGGAAGAGAAAGAAGGCTTCAGGCGAGCAGAGTGCGGGGCTTTCCACGACTTTGTGAGTTCGTCGTGAACTTCGGGGAAGAAAGGGGAGGGTCTCTGTCGAGGGGCCTGCCGGCGCCCCTGCAGGAACCACTCGTCCAGCCGGCTGTGGGCGGGTTCTTCCGGAGAAGACCAGTCGAGCCCGAGGTCTTCCACGGCTTTGGACAGGATGCGGACGATCTCAGAATCCATGCTGGTGCCCGTGCTCGTGTCCGCTAATGTCGACGGCGCGGGGTCGAAGGCCGAGCCCGGCCAGTCGTCGGATGCAGCGTCAATAGAAAGGCTGTCATCCTTTTCACCGTCGTCCCCTGACGCGCCGAACGAGACGAGACCCACCGCTCTGTTGGAGGGGTGCTGGTCCGCCTGCGTGAAATGGACTGGCGGCGGGGAGATCTTGGGTAGTGGTGAAGCACGCGGGGACTGGCCCGGCGTGACGTCACTGAATTCCGCGTGCTCTGGCAGCCTCTGTGAGCGGCGCTTTTTTCTTGCGCGGCTCGAACGGAGGAGACGGCAGCACGGTGGAAGCAGGCTCGTTTGCGGCGAAGGCGGCAAAGCGAGCGCGCAGCTCGGCGAGGCCCAGGGAGTCACATTCGGGGCATCCGCCCTGAATGAGAGCAGCTTCTGCGTGGTCAGGTCCCAGGCAGCGAGTGCAGATAACGTGACGGTCCCCGTCAGGAAGAGGGCCTCTGCACGAGGCGCAGGTTAAAGGCATTTGGAACAACGCCTCGAAAATTGCTCTTTTACTTAAATCAAAAGCGTCGCAGAGGCGAACACTTGTAAGTAAAAAGGATATCAGTGATGCGCGCCGGATGGCGTAGCAGAAGGCTTCGAAGGCGGCTGAAGGCGCCGGCGTCCTCTTAGCAGTCCTGCTGTAGGCTTGTCAACGGCGGGTGAAAAGACTCCAACAATCCGGAGGATCCAGCAAAGAGAAGGTCTTCGCTGAAGGAGATTAAATCTAAGGAACTCTCATGACGGGGCGCCTAATATATAGCCTTAGCCATGCTAATCTTGGCTGGCTCTGAGCGCGCGGGCGCGAAGCGCGCGCTCATTGGTCGCGCGTTCAGAGTCGCCCCGTCAATGGTTCGAGCAAGTTGCCGCAGCACAGCCAATGACTGAGCTGCCTCGCTCATTGCTGTCTGCTGTGCAGCTGCAATGCGTTTTACATGAAGACTTCAATATTTCTCGAGAAACTGAGTTTTCCCATAGCGTAAGCTACTTACGCAATAGGAGAGACCTCTCGAGAGGGAATCGGATATCGGTATCGGCACACAAATATTGTTATATAAATTTTGTTAAAAGTTGTGTAATTATCAGTCATTTAAAACAAGGTAGTATAAAACAGAAGAACTTACAAACTATCTGTATCATATCGGTAGATGGTGTTTTAAATTATCGGCTATCGGCACACAAAATTAGTTATTAAAATTTATTTGAAAGTTTTGTAAATTATCAGTGATTTGTCACAAGGAAGTAAACAAACAGATCCACCAAACTATCTGTATTGTAGTGTGGTATCTGTATATGTTGGTCTAAATAATCAGACATCAGTATCGACACACAAATTTTGTAATATAACTTAAATTTCTTTCGATGATGTGTAATATATCAGTGATTCTAAGCAAACCCCAAAACTATCGCTATCATATTGGCAGATGTTTTTCAAAATAATCTGTATTGGCACACATATTTTTTATTGGTGCATCCCTTGTTAAAGGTTCAAAATTCTACAATTAATAACCAGAGGATTTCAATTCCATTTGTTTTACTTGTTTCACTGGTAAAGTGTTTGCATTTGTACCAAATTCCTTGTATATCTTATTTTTGTTGAATAAAGTTTTGTCCAAACTAATCATCACTGTGCATGCAACCATTCAAATTTCTTACATTTTTTATAAAAAATAGGCCTTTTTCAACTACAATTCAAACATAATGAAGTAAGTCTCAATCATTGGTGTCATCCAAGTGAGCACCTAGACAGTTGGGCCTTTCATTTAGTGTATACTGAGGAAATATATGCACCTCTCTCCATTTATTAAATATATTTTTAATCTAGCTACTGATCAAACCTCTTGCAATAATCCACTATCATTTGCATAAACACTGGCCAATGACTCTTCATGATTTATCTGAAATCAACTAGTCTGTGATGATAAGAGAGACAAGTTACATGATAGGAACATATTACAGCAGGGAGGCTATATGTTTCATCACAGACCCATGGAGGGCTCCTCAGTGATTAATCAAGGTGGGACGGTTTTATGGGTGAACATAATTACGCCTGTGTTTCCCAGCATTAAATCTCAAGGTCTTCTCATATCCGATTTCAAAATGAAGAATGTGAAAAGCATCAGAATGACCTACATTTACATTTATGCATTTAGCAGACGCTTTTATCCAAAGCGACTTACAGTGCACTTATTACAGGGACAATCACCCCCGGATCAACCTGGAGTTAAGTGCCTTGCTCAAGGACACAATGGTGGTGGCTGTGTGGATCGAACCAGCAACCTTCTGATTACCAGCTCAGCGCTTTAGCCCACTACGCCACCACCACTCCCCAGACCTGTGCTGACTTAACGTACTGTAGGTATGCATGTGCAATCTTTGTTTTCTCACTCGATGAGCCCTACCAAGCTATCTTTATGAGTGTGTTTGACGCGATCTCTCAGGAGAAACTCAGTGAGATTCTTAATTAAACACCTCTGCTCTCCACATATATCAAATGCACAGGGTACTGCCACAGAAAATCACCTGAAGCCATTGGAAAACCCAACTAGATTTCTACACTGACTTAAGAAAATGCCCATGCAAAGTCGCCATGTGTTGCGTTCTCAATGTAAGTCTATGGGATTTTTTTCACAGTATGATTTATACTGTCAGAAGCATAATTATTGTTATTATGTTGTGGTTATATATAAAAATGTAAAACATTCCTTAATACATGCATGTAGTGCTGAGACAAAGACATTCTCAACAGTATTTGCACACAGTTACCTGAGATTCGTGCAGATCCACCCCTGATGTAAAGGGGCGGAGCTTGGAAGGCATAAATGATGTCGCTCTCTGCTATGCTGGTCATGTCATCATCATCAAAGAAAGAACGCTGGAAGCCTGTTGTGTAGATCTCAGTCAATATCACCTAGTAGTACAGAACATTAAGAATTACAAACTGATTAAAATGACATTATTGTGTCAGGAAACTTCCTTCAAAACTAAATTCACATATTTGAAGCACATTGGTTTGTCAAGCTATTTAAATAATCACATTTATAAATACCCATAACATCTATTACAGTTAGGACATGAAAAATACATTACAAAATGACATTATCCATTAAAAGTCGATAATGCTCTCATGATGTATAGTTGTATGTATATACAGTATTACTTGTATGTAAATGGTACCTTGGTAATACCATGTTTTTGGAGCATGTACCATGGTATTCTTTGAAGTCCCTTATGTAAATACCAATTGTACATGAACATGGTAATTATTCAGTACCATGGTGCAGTATTATGTCAAAGTATCATTATATTATCTCCTGATATCATCACTTGTACCATGGTACTTTTTATAAAGAGTGTCAGGGGAAAGAGTAGTTAGGTAATTTGCATGCATGAGGACTGTCTGTGTGCAACTGTGTGCACATCTGTCACCTGATCTGGAGAGATCTTGCCCTCATCTGCCACCATCCTGCGCAAACATGCCAAAGATCCGAAGAGAGGCACAGCGAGACCCACTCGCAGATACCGCTGCCCTTTTTTACTAAACACCAGAGTCACACAGACTGGTCTGCCGAGAAAGAAAACATCCTTTTATGATCTTAAGGTATTAACATCTCAAAATCTAGTAACATCTATCAAAATATCATCGATTGAGCGGTACAAACGCAGGCTTGAGATTTTGTTTGATATTTGTTAGTGTAATTCAATGTGTCACTCTGACCACATTCACAGTCATTTCTACCACATCTCAAATTCTGTATCGTGTTCAATTGAAGTGCATGGTGGTTATGATCTGATGGAACTGACATTTTTCATGTTTTTGAAATGGCGTACTCCTTTTTCCTGCTATGGCTTATTTCATTACATTTATGCATTTAGCAGACGCTTTTATTCAAAGCAACTTACAGTGCACTTATTACAAGGACAATCCCACCGGAGCAACCTGGAGTTAAGTGCCTTGCTCAAGGACACAATGGTGGTGGCTGTGGGGATCGAACCAGCGACCTTCTGATTAACAGTTATGTGCTTTAGACCACTACACCACGACCACTCACGACCGTATTAGAAAGTGCCACAACCCAAACAGTTACACCTTACATGAAAGTGTGGACATTTGTTCTGCCATAAACAACAGAAATAAAGCATAAAAACTTTATAGATACACTGAAGGATGTTTACCTCTAGTTTGTGTGCATATCTGATATGGATAATTTGATCAGTGACATTATACTGTATTTGGAACAACAGTTTTGTGTTTGTGAGAGTTTAAATGTTTTGTTTCCTTCAATACTTCAGGATTTCCCATTTGTAATCCATCTAATATAGGGTGGGGTATGTGTGCCACAAAATTACTGTTTGAATGCCTTATTGTTTCTGAGTAAAAAGGGGCAAAAAGGCAAATCAACAACCACAAAAACCCTGAACCTACATATGCAGCATTGAATTTTACTCACCTTGTCTGTCTTAAAGGAATAGGGAGAGATATACACAGAAAAGGATCAAATGTGTTGCTCTGCTTAAGACAATGAGGGCACGTCAGAGATGACCTGAAGAGGAAAAACGACAGGAAAAAATGAAAAACTGGACAGTTCGAAAGACTGAAACAACAATGGACCCACTTTATATTAGGTGCCTTTAATCACTATGTACTTATGTACATTTGATACAATGTTCTTATTATGTTCATATGTGTTGTTGTATTGTACTTCCATTTAAAGTACCTGCATTTAATTACATCTGTAGTTACACTGTTAATCGAACCCCTAAACCTAACCCTAACTCTACCCCAAACCCTGACATGATCTCTACCTCAGCAGCAGCAAATGTGAATCTTGTGAGAACTTTGCAGGCCAACATGGAGTTGCACAATAAATACATTGTTTTGTATATATCTTAATGTTAGTACATAGTAGTTAAGGTGCGTACACACTGCCAGCGACATTGCGCGCGACAGCGACTCAATACCATTCATTTTCAATGCGAGCACAGACTTCCGGCGACACGAGCTGTCGCGACCGTTGGCGCTAGATGTGGGCGTGTCCAGCGACGCGACAAAGTTGAGAAAAGTTCAACTTTGGAGCGACTAACGGAAGCGACAGCCAATAGGAGAGACGACGGGAGAGCTCACGTGATCCTTCTCTCTCTCTCTCAGCTCCTGCAGTAACGGAAAGATGGATGAAAAGCTAATTGTCCAGTGCTCTATGATATGTCTCTTCCCACGTACAAGGACATTTTAAAGAAAAATACTGCGTGGAAAGGTGTATCTGAGATCGCAGGGATTTTATGGACCCAGACAGACCGCCGCAAACAGCACGCCTGGTTTCTCATTCATCTTTGATATAAAGCATTTTATGTACTGATTCCATTTATATTTAGTCTTTTCCCTCCAAAATGTTTGTTTTTAGTGGCAAGAAAAGAGATTCGCTGTCAACAGCAATGGAATGACATTCGTGAATGTCATTTATAAACGTTACTAGGCAACCAGTAGTGGGAACACCCACTAGCGACTTCACCGCCGGCCACTGGCGACCTGCAGCGGCGAAGTCGCTGGCAGTGTGTACGCACCTTTAAAGACACCTAATATAAAGTGGGACCAAAAGTAAAATAATATAGATATATGCACTTAGCCATTGTATTGCTTAAATGAGCCTAAAAGAAAGTAAAATGTAAGCGGAAGTGATGTCACAGGGAAAAGGAAGCACAAAGTTTCACTTGGGAGGAATTATTCTAGCTACGGAAACTGATGCTCACAAAATCTCAATTTCAATTCATTGCATCATCCATGCCAACCATTTACAGAATGTGTGATTTCAAGTCCAGTCTCTCATCACGGCACATGGGCTTGTTCTCTGTTCCCTTGCTGACAGGCAGTCAGTCTGTCTACCTTAAATGAGTTTAAACAAAGGTTTTATGTTTTTAATGCTTTGTCTATGAAGTTATTACATTTTGCCTTCTCATAAGATCACCAACACTGCATAAATACTAATGCTTTTTGGATTGAAAACTATACTCCACATCATCACATTGCTTTTTTGAAAGGGCGTCCTTTCCCTATTGGCCCCTGTCAGATCTGTATGGTGGAAAGGCAAATAGAGAGAGTTTCAGAGTGTTAAGAAAAGGCCTGTTTATCTGCCACCAGCTGTCAGAGACTTATGTGGAGTCTTCTCTACGATTTACTGCTACAGCTCACCCACGGATGACTTATCCCTCAAAAACACATATCAGCTGCCATTGCCGCTTCAAAACAAACAATGCTGCAGTACTGCAGTTACACAGAATAGAGTTGAAGTCAAAGGTTTACATACACCTTAGCCAAATACACTTAAAGTCCGTTTTTCACAATTCCTGACATTTAATCATAGAAAACATTGTAGGTCAGTTAGGATCAATACTTTATTTTAAGAATGTGAAATGTCAGAATAATAGTAGAGAGAATTATTTATATCAGCTTTTATTTCTTTCATCACATTCCCAGTGGGTCAGATGTTTACATACAATTTGTTAGTATTTGGTAGCATTGCCTTTAAATTGTTTAACTTGGGTCAAATGTTTTGGGTAGCCTTCCACAAGCTTCTCACAGTAAGTTGAGGGAATTTCGGCCCATTCGTCCAGACAGAACTGGTGTAACTGAGTTGGGTTTGTAGGCCCACTTGCTTGCACATGCTTTTTCAGTTCTGCCCACAAATCAGATTGAGGTCAGGGCTTTGTGATGGCCACTCCAATACCTTGACTTTGTTGCCTGTAAGCCATTTTGCCACAGTTTTGGAGGTATGCTTGGGGTAATTTTCCATTTGGAAGACCCATTTGCAACAAGCTTTAACTTCATGGCTGACATCTTGAGATGTTGCTTCAATATATCCACATAAATGTACTTTCTCATGATGCCATCTATTTTGTGAAGTGCACCAGTCCCTCCTACAGCAAAGCACCCCCACAACATGATGCTGCCACCCCCATGCTTCACGGTTGGGATGGTGTTCTTTGGCTTGTAAGCCTCACCCTTTCTCTTCCAAACATATCGATGGTTATTATGGCCAAACAGGTAAATTTTTGTTTCATCAGACCAGAGGAAATTTCTCCAGAAAGTAAGATCTTTGTCCCCATGTGCACATGCAAACTGTAGTCTGACTTTTTTATGGTGGTTTTGGAGCACTGGTTTCTTCCTTGCTGAGCAGCCTTTCAGGTTATGTTGATATAGGACTCGTTTTACTGTGGATATAGATACTTGTCTTCCTGTTTCCTCCAGCATCTTCACAAGGTCCTTTGCTGCTGTTCTGGGATTGATTTGCACTTTTCGCACCAAACTACGTTCATTTCTATGAGACAGAATGCATTTCCTTCCTGAATGGTATGATGGATGCATGGTCCCATGATGTTTATACTTAAGTACTATTGTTTGTACAGATGAATGTGGAACTTTCAGGCATTTGGAAATTGCTCCCAAGGATGAACCAGACTTGTGTTTGTCCACAATTTGTTTTCTGAGGTCTTGGCAAATGTCTTTTGATTTTCCCATGTTGTCAAGCAAAGAGGAACTGAGTTTGAAGGTAGGCCTTAAAATACATCCACAGGTACACGCATTAACTTCAATTAGCCAATTATCTTATCAGAAGCTTGACATCATTTTTGGGAATTTTCCAAGCTGCTTATAGACACAGTTAACTTAGTGAATGTAAACGTCTGAACCACTGGATTTGTGATTTAGTCAATTAAAAGTGAAACAATCTGTCTGTAAACAATTGTTTGAAAAATTACTTGTGTTATGCACAAAGTAGATGTCCTAAACGACTTGCCAAAACTATAGTTTGTAATATGAAATCTGTGGAGTGGTTAAAAAATGACTTCAACTGTATGAGAACCTAAACTAAGATTGTGTGTGGTTCAGAGCAGACTGGATTTCTCAAAAAGTTTACAGTACATCAAACTGAATTTATTAAGGCAATGATAAACACTCCACTAGAAGACCAGCTAGACCATCTTAAACCAGCTTAGGCTGCTGCCATCGCACTTAGTACACCCCATCTTAAAAATAAAACTACTTTATTCTATATTGCACTTTACATTAGTGTGAGTATACATTACATTTTTCCAAGAATCATAGAGAAGAAACCTCACCGTAAATAAGAGCACCGCAAGCTTAATTACTTTGAGAATATGCTAAAAATACATTTGTATACATATAAATCATTCATAACCCAATGGTTTTCCTCGAAACCTATATTGTATGTCATTAATAGGTCCTTAACTGTTCATACATGTAAAAATATTTATATTTTTTTCCATGTTAACTGACAGATCTAAAAGTTATTATTTAATATGCCCTTTTTTATAATAAAATGTAGAAATGTTTTGACATTTCAAAATATCCATTAACTACAGCACAACCAGTGTAATACATGTTGAGACATCTTTTTTTTTTATCACTTTCTATTCAATTTTATCTAAATATAACATAATATACAATTTATATTAACATCTAATGTGAGAATTTGAATGAATTTCCTATTACTCATCTGCTCAATAAAACTTGGTGGTCAAAAGTTCTGATACCAATGTATACTTTTTCAAATAAACATCATCAAAACAAATTTACAGCTCAAGTATACAACATTCATACTTATTTAATATGATTTTATGCCAAATCTATTCTATTTACTTGCTTGAACTGACAAATGTTGATGTGTGAGTTTGCTGTAAGCTGGTTCGGCATCAGAAGGCTGCAGAATAAAATGTGGACAATTTCCTCTTTCAAGCCCTATTTAAACTAATGTATACATGATCTTTTGCTCTCGCCACACCCCCTTTAGACAGTTGTAACTTTGATTTAGTTGATTTGTTGTTTGCTGTTTTGTACAGAAATGTGTGTGTGTCTGTGTGTGACTGTATGTGTATGTGCATGTTTGTAAACAAGATGCAGTCCTAGGTGAGAGACAACAAAGAGTGTGGGTATGGAAACGAGTCTAAATGTAAGTGAAGTGTTTATAAGAAAAACATTTAATTCATAGATGTACAAAAATAAATTATGTGTAAAGCCACAATTGATGCCTGGGTTACAATTCACCCGCAAACTCAAAAGATGTCACTTTTTTTTTAATGGTTACATCAATTTGATGAAATAAATTTGAAAAAAAAAAAGAACATTATTATGTGTATTTTGATAGTCTTGATAGTCCCGTTCTAAAAACTACAGTATGTGGTATTTAAAAATGATTCTCTGTCTCTCCTGGGTCAAAAATGACCCAAACGCAATAGGGTTAAGCCTACATTTTAAGTCATAAGACCAGGTTTATGCATACTGCAGCTAAATATGGTTGTCACTCCTCTTCAGAGTTTCATAATTTACAACTGAATTCACTCCCAAAAAAGCCCCAGCGGTCTAAAAGGAAACCCACACAATGGTTCAGAGAGTGCTGTTAAAAACAAAACATAAACAAAGAGTCAGAGTATATACTGCATTTGATGAAAGACGCACTTCTCTGCCAGTTAAACAATACGTTCATACATGTGCATACATGTGAGTATTATGAATAGGTTCCGGATTTACTTAATCTGGGGACGTGGGTATATTGACCCATGACCTAAAGATATGACGTAATAACAACAACCGCAAAAATAATCTACTCAGGTTTTTTTGAACAAGCAACATTTAAACAAAAGAAACTACGTTCTTGGTAAATACTGTCTATCACTTACAGTTGAAAAGAGCCGTCCAACTCTGTTCTGGTCTTTTAAATCCAGCATTTTGAATGTGACATCTCCCCAGCTCCCAGAGGATTATGGGATAGTAAAGTGTCCATTTCATCCACAGTTCAGAATCTCGCTTGAAATAGTAGGTCATCCGGGTATTTCTTGCTTATTATTTTATGAATACTGAGGATTCGGACATACTACTCCATTGGCATTCTTTTTTTGGCACACTACATAGTAGGGAAGTATGGATATTTGGACGCAGCGAGTGTATCTGTTGACGACAGTTTGATAATACATAAACAATCGCTAATATTACTTAGCTTATATTACAAAATTTAGCTGATGCTTAAATGTTAGATGTTAAAATGTTGCTATGGTTTTAACTATCATTCATTGCAATTTCCTAACAGGCTGTTCAGACTGAAGAAGTTCTGCATTATATTTTATTTTGACGCAGCATCTAAAAACACGATGCTCCTGTGCAAGACACTGCAAAAACATTGAGAGGCAGCGCAACGGTCAAAGACATCCATCTAGCATGTATTTACAGTGAAAAATAGCACAGACAGATGCAAAAACTTGTTTGGTGTAAAGACCTCGCTAGACTTTGCAGTGTGTGTGAGTAGGCTGGGGGCAGGGGGCATGCTCCCCTTGACCACATACACACGTGCATCATGGTATCCAACTGCAATTAAAACACTGCCACTTGCTTGGTGTATTGTGAAATAGAGTTTTATCAAGCATGCTTGATGCATTTCTTAGTTCCCCTCTGGATGGGATTTGCCAATGCCTGTTCATCTTTTGGATTGCATGTATTGGAGTTTGGAGCTTTGTGTTTAAGTTAAGCATTTTTCAACTCATGCATACATTTATTAAATGAATGTAAATTCATGGAATTTGCATTTTGGATAATTAACTAGATTTGCAAATACACCAAATGCATACTTGGTATCAATTTACTGCAATGATAATGGGGGCCTGGGTAGCTCAGTGTGCAATGAGGCTGACTACAACCCCAGAGTCACGAGTTTGAATCCAGGGTGTGCTGAGTGACTCCAGCCAGGCCTCCCAAGCAACCAAATTGGCCCGGTTGCTAGGGAGGGTAGAGTCACATGGGTTATCCTCAGCAAGCCAAGTGATAAGATGCGTGGGCCGACTGTCTCAGAAGCGGAGGCAACTGAGATTTGTCCTCCGCCACCCGGATTGAGGTGAGCAACTGCACCACCATGAGGACCTAGTGAGCATTGGGGAACTGGGCATGCCAAACTGGGGAGAAAAGGGGATAACAATTAAATAAAATAAAAATGACTGCAATGATAAAAATGTCAAACGTATGCTACATTGTTGTCACATGACCCCATAATGTTGGTCGTACATATTGTCATATGAACAGACTACATGCATGTTTATTTTAACGAGTGGTGTGCAGTTATCATCTCAGAAATAATAAATACAGCTATTTTGGATTTTTAATTTTAAAATAACCATATTTAATCTTAACTATTGGCTATCCAACCAAATAATGAGTCAAGAAAGAGATGTAAATAAAAAAAAAATCGATTTTTACTTCTGATTTAGTCACTCTGGAAAGGAAGGTAATTTTCCTGATCATATGACATTTATGAAACCTGACTGATAAGCAGGCTCCTTGAGATATGAACTGACCGACAAGCAGACCACAAGCATAATTTCCTTTTATAGGTGTTACCTTTAAACTAAACGAAATTTATTGATCACATTACGTTTTTGTATGTCATGACATCATACTGGCATAATACATATGGCAATCAATGTGCCATTTGTGAAAAACAAATCCACGTCCCTAAAATAAGTATGAAAGAACTCTTTTTAATACCTCCAATATAAAGTATATGTGTATCCAGACAACGGAAAGAGCTAGTTAAATATTTGGAAGACCTGATTTGAATTACATTCATGCCATGAGGAACTACATTAGTATGAAGGCCACTTGGGTGGGAGGTCATTTAAATTCCAAACAGGATCTGCTGCTGAATGCACAGCAATAAATCTGTGTTTCAGTCTGTTTTCCTGTGTTAAACCTGAAGCATTTCAATGCATTTTTTAGTGGTCAACCGATATGGGTTTTCCAACGGCTGATGATGATAAGACCGATATCTACAGAGAAGGAAGGACAATGGCCAACATAGAAATACCAAAATATACATAATACTATTGAAAAACAGCAAATAAGGTGTACATAAAATGTATAAAGTGAAACGAACACTTAGCCTACTTTATATAATATTTATTCAGATTTGCTTAAACTTCACTAAAAACCTTGAAAACAGAAATGGTTTACTATCCATTGACAAATCTATTGGTAGATTGTAGAACTGAAGGAAGGGAAAGTTTTACGCTTTCTTTAATCAGCTGATGATGATAATCGCAAAATGGCCAATGTGACGAGGAGGAGGGGGGGGCCAGGCCGTGAGCGCACATGGCTGGCCCCCAATCGGCAAATCAGCCAAGGAGAGGGATAGAGCAGAGTCGGATGCGGCAGTTCCGGCCCGGCCGAGCCCTCCTCCTCATCACAGCCAAATAACAGTCAAGTAATCATCTGGTCGATATATCAGTCTATCACTACCATTTTTCCACATGCGGTCAGAGCCCAAGGAAAATCTCAGAGCCTCAGAATTAAAGTGACTATGGTATGATCTCACCTCACTAGCATTAGAGAAGTGGTTTTTAATTGGGAGAGGTGAGAGGTAAAATTTGGATAAATTCCTATAGTAAAAAAAAACCAAAAACGATGACATAATGATGTATTTTAAAGTAAATAAATAAATATAAATATAAAAAAAATATATAAATATTATAGAAGACGGGCTCAAAGGGGGCTAAAAAGTGTATTTTAATGAACATTTTAGAATAATGATAAAGTCATTCAAACTATGAAATGACAAAAAACTAAACAAAAAAAAACATGTATTTTTTTACTTTTAAACAAATCTTATATTTGAGATTCTGAAAAGCACAAACAGTTACTTTCTTTAGAAGCAGATGTCATACTGTCAGCATACTGTAATTTTCAAAACTACTAATTACAGCTCTCATGGGTAAGAGATTGAGAATGCGTCACATTTAATCAGGGTTTTTACAGTATATTTAGGTTGATCCGTCCATGTAGATGTTTGTGATTGGGCTTGTTCTCATAACACACCCAGGTGTTTGTGCAAAACTTTTTGTCAGCAGTTGGATCAAGATAAACAGTCATTTCCGACACATTTCATAGATCCATCACCGAATGAACATAAAATGGACAAATTAGCCAGCTACAAGCAGATGGAAGAAAGCGTATGGATGCCAAAAGAGAAGTGTAAAGAAATGTAATGTCTCAAACGTCAGTTAGAACATTGGTAACAGCTTAAAACAGACAGGATGAGTGCTGCTAAGACAAGAAATTGAGGCAATGGGCTAAACTTTATCTATTAAAACTCCTCGGAAATACTTCAGCCACTGAAGCAAAGGAGAAGAAATATGTTGTATTTCTGAAGTAAGTTTCAGGAGAAGTCAGTTTCAGGAGATATTGCCTGGAGGTATTTGTCATAGAACTTTAAATGCACCAGTAAATTAAAAAAATATTTTTCTTTGATGCAGACTTCAAATGCAGGTCCCTTGTGGACAACTAAACCATCTGGCCTGACTGGAGTTGGTTGATGATGGTCAGCTTGGATCTTCTGTCAAAGAACAGCTTGGTGCAATCGGACATATGCCGCCTCTCAAATGTTGGCTCCATCACATTCAATTATCAATATTGGTAATCTACATGATAATTAGCCGGAATGTGGGAACAGAAGGGCCTGTATCCCAGGAGTTAACATTAACTGATTCATCACATCTCATAGCAGATGCTGAAGTGCAAATGTCAGATCTGGGAAGCTGGTCCCAGGAACCAGTTCGACTTCAACTGCTTGTCATTCTCTAAGTTTCACAAGTCTGGCTTGTGAACCAACAGTGTGAATGCTGTTAACACAGGCTCCACAACAAATATGCACTGCTTTTGCAAATGTTGTAAAACAGGCCTAATAAATCTCTATACTTAATATACAATTGAAGTCAGAAGTTTACATACACTTAGGTTTAAGTCATTAAGACTCATTTTTTAACCACTCCACAGATTTCTTATTAGCAAACCATAGTTTATGGTTTGCTAATAAGAGTCATTTAGGACATCTACTTCATGCATGACACAAGTCATTTTTCCAACAATTGTTTACAGACAGATTGTTTCACTTTTAATTGACTATATCACAATTCAAGTGGGTCAGAGGTTTACTTTACTAGTTTCATCCTATATGCCATTTTTTTAATTTGATAGATTTATTGTGAAACGCCATGCTGCTAAACATAATGTGTACTTTAGTGAACCTTTTCCTTAGAAATCCTATATTTCAAGTCAAGTCAAGTGGTTTTCATTGTCGTTCAACCATATACAGTTAGTACAGTACACAGTGAAACGAGACAACTTTCCTCCAGGACCATGGTGCTACATAGAACAACATAGGACAAAAACAGAACCACATGAGACTACACAGACTAAACAACATACCTATATAAAGTGCACATGCAAACGTGTGCAAAAAGTACAGGACAGTACAATAAATTATAAACAGGACAATAGGCACAGTGAGAGACAGTGCAGCGCCGACCAGTACAAAGTAGAGCAAAAAGATGACACTTTCTAAAAATGCCAAATGTAAACATAACATACTATGAGATAGTGTTCTATGCACATAGCAGTTATTGAGGTAGCAGTCATGTATAAAGTGACAATAATTAAAGTGCAACTCAGGACATGCGTGTGTGTCAAGTCCAGTCTCTGAGTATTGAGGAGTCTGATGGCTTGGGGGAAGAATCTGTTACACAGTCTGGCCGTGAGGGCCCGAATGCTTCGGTACCTCTTGCCAGACAGCAGGAGGGTGAAGAGTTTGTGTAAGGGGTGTGTGGGGTCATCCACAATGCTGGTTGCTTTGTGGATGCAGTGTTTTTTGTAAATGTCTATGATGGAGGGAAGAGAGACCCTGATGATCTTCTCAGCTGTCCTCACTATCCTCTGCAGGGCTTTGCGGTCCGAAACGGTGCAAGTCCCAAACCAGGCAGTGATGCAGCTGCTCAGGATGCTCTTAATAGTCCCTCTATAGAATGTAGTGAGGATTGGGGGTGGGAGATGTGCTTTCCTTAGCCTTCGAAGAAAGTGGAGACGCTGCTGGGCTTTCTTGGTAATAGAGCTGGTGTTGAGGGACCAGGAGAGGTTCTCCACCAGGTGAACACCAAGGAATTTGATGCTCTTGACGATCTCCATAAAGGAGCAGTCGATGTTCAGCGGAGAACGGTCACTCTGTGCTCTCCTAAAGTCAACAACCATCTCTTTTGTTTTGTCCAGAGCCATATAGAGAGAGAGTTGCGACAACTCCATTGACTCCAATGGAACGTTTTTTTTACAGCAATGGCGGCTCGTGGAGCCTCTCAATAGTTCCCGGAAGTAGCAGCAAACACATGCCGCGCCGTAGAGATGCAGCAGAACAAACCGTTTGCGACGCACTTTTAAAAGGTGAGACGTTTAAAGAATAATATTATCTTATTCTGTATATTATCAGTACATCTAAATAAAAATAACTTGTAAATTAAAACCTTATAGTTGAGTATTACTCATTAAATTAGGAGATAAGGGATGTTATCGGATAACTAACAGATTAGGCAAGGATCGGAGCTGGATAAAGTTAGTAACGAACACCCTATTAATTGTAAAATCTGTTCGCTTGATTCAGTTTCATCCATCGTTTTTTAAAAAAAGTAATATCAGTAATATATTATTACAATTTAAAATAACTGTTTTCTATTTTAATGTATTTTAAAATGTAATTTACTCCTGTGATGCCAAGCTGAATTTTCAGCCTCATTACTTTTGAACAGCAGTTTATATACGAGTATGCTTAAGTTGTTTTAAAGCTGAATATATTGTTTATATGAATAAGTATTGTAAGAATTATACATTAGATATAGAATATTTATAATACATAAATAATTATATTACTATATATAGAATTGTAAGAATTGTAAACAATAAGCTTCATTTCACTAAATTGTACATTTACGTAACTGCTGCTAATAGTTAATAGTTCATTGACCCATTGTGCGGTGCGAGCTGGAAATCACCTGTCACCGGCCTGTCTCTGTACTATCTGAAAAGTCATAAATAAGACATTAGTTACCATGAGATTAGTGAAAATAATGAACATGAGGTAACATAAAAAGGCAACAGAAACCCTAGCCTGAAATAAGTTGTGGCAAATAACGGTAAGCGAACACTAATCCTCAAATATTAGCTGATTTGATCTTGTAACGATCTAGACACAAAACAGGCAGAGACGATGACGAAGTGGAGATGAACCCAAGTGCAGTTTATTCTGAGAATGTGAAACCATGATCCCGAACTATAAATGTGAAGGGAGACAAAACAAGAAACCAAGGACCAAACTAATAATGACAAAACTGGACACGACATGAAATAACTAAGGCAAGGGCTAAGGCTAAGGCTGGACAGGACTGGAACAAAACTACAAGGTATATGATGCAGACTGGACTAAACTTAGGCTAGACAACAAAGTTACATGTACACAGGTGAGACTAAACTATGGGTGAACAAGGTTACACAAAGACAGGCTAGACTAAACTATGGAAGAACAGCAAGGTAACAAGTACAAAGGCTAGATTAGACAGAAAGACAATGTTACAAGAACACAGGTATGACTAAACTACAAGGCGACATAAACACAAGGTTACAAGTGCAATACCTGACAAGTACAAAAGGCAAAAACGTGGAAGACTCTGAGGGCGGAGCAGAGGCAGGCAGAGCCGTGGAAGGCTCTGAGGGCGGAGCAGAGGCAGACAGAGCCGTGGAAGACTCTGGGGTGACCTCTGCGGTCTTGAGCACAAGAAGAGACTGGGGAGAAGGTGCCCTCTTCCTTCTCTTTCTCTTTCGGTCAACAGGGAGCGTGGTTATGGGGACGGTCGAGGCTACAGGCGTTGGCTCTGGGACGGTCGAGGCTACAGGCGCTGGCTCTGGGACGGTCGAGGATACAGGCGCTGGCTCGCTGACCGTGGCAGGCATGGGCTCTGGCTCGCTGGCCGTGGCAGGCATGGGCTCTGGCTCGCTGGAAATGGCAGGCATGGGCTCTGGCTCGCTGGCCGTGGCAGGCATGGGCTCTGGCTCGCTGACCGTGGCAGGCATGGGCTCTGAGACTGGGGCCGTGGCAGGCTTCGAGACTGGGGCCGTGGCAGGCTTCGGGACTGGGGCCGTGGCAGGCTTCGGGACTGGGGCCGAGGCAGGCTTCGGGACTGGGGCCGTGGCAGGCTTCGGGACTGGGGCCGTGGGAGGCTTTGAGACGGGGCTCTGGTTTTGCGGCCGTGTTGTGGGACTCTGGTTCAGTGTCTGCCTCCCTCACAGTGAATGAGGAACCGGCGAACAGTAGGGCGAGGTCAATATATTGAGCCAGGCTGAGGGAACAGCGACCACTAGGCATAAATGAAGAGGTTGGATCATTTAGCCCACAATGAAAAATGTCTTTAAGGGCTACCTCATCAAAGTTAACCTGGTTTGCCAGGGCACAAAAGTCCACCACATAAGCCTCCAGGGGTTGATTCCCCTGACGAGTTGGACTGCTGGGTCCATAATGGTTGGGTCAGGTATTCTGTACCGATCTAGACACAAAACAGGCAGAGACGATGACGAAGTGGAGATGAACCCAAGTGCAGTTTATTCTGAGAACGTGAAACCAGGATCCCGAACAATAAATGTGAAGGGAGACAAAACAAGAAACCAAGGACCAAACTAATAATGACAAAACTGGACACGACATGAAATAACTAAGGCAAGGGCTAAGGCTAAGGCTGGACAGGACTGGAACAAAACTACAAGGTACATGGATGCAGACTGGACTAAACTTAGGCTAGACAACAAAGTTACATGTACACATGTGAGACTAAACTATGGGTGAACAAGGTTACACAAAGACAGGCTAGACTAAACTATGGAAGAACAGCAAGGTAACAAGCACAAAGGCTAGATTAGACAGAAAGACAATGTTACAAGAACACAGGTATGACTAAACTACAAGGCGACATAAACACAAGGTTACAAGTGCAATACCTGACAAGTACAAAAGGCAAACATGAGGGTTTAAATACAAAAGACATGGGTGACAAAGGCCAATAAACAAACAGAACTCTAAAACAAGATAACAAGACAATTAACTAAAACCAAAGACAAACTGGAACTGAATCAAAGTAATCAAACAATACAACAATGAAACTGGACACATGAACAAGGGAAAACAGGAATAGACAAGACTAGGAAACAGGAACTAAACAGGAAATTTCAAAATAAAAGTACAAAAACAAAAATCAAATGAGAATGTTACAGATCTTTAAAAAAAACAACATCGCTGTAACAACATACTCATGCTACATATATATGTCGGTGTGTTACATAAATATATAAAATAAATGCATTTATTGACTACTAATTACCAGAAATCGCAGTTCTGTCACTCTACTCTAACAGTTTGAAATGCCCGCCAAAGCACTTCCTGGAACTATCTGAAGTCTACGTGAATCACGTGACGATCAAGCATTTAGAACTTCCGTTGTCGCAACTCTCTCTCTATATGGCTCTGGTTTTGTCCACATTCAGAGACAGGTTGATGGCTATACACCAGTCTGTTAGCCGCTGCACCTCCTCTCTGTATGCTGACTCGTCGTTCTTGCTGATGAGACCCACCACGGTCGTGTCATCGGTGAACTTAATGATGTGGTTCGAGCTGTGCATTGCTGCACAGTCGTGAGTCAGCAGAGTGAACAGCAGTGGACTGAGCACACAGCCCTGGGGGACCCAGTGCCCAGTGTGGTGGTGGTGGAGATGCTGTTCTCGATCCGGACTGACTGAGGGAGCCCAGACATCTCTGATCTTTGAGAAAAGGCCAATGGGAATTGGCGTGTGGGATTTGCATGCCACTCCCCCAGACATACGGGTATAAAAGGAGTGTCGCTGCAAACACATTCAGGTTTCGCACAGAGGAGCAGAGCCAAAGACCTGGCCATTTTAGCAGTTGGTGCAGTGTTGTGGCAAGAGGGACACATGTCTTGTTCCCTCCATCAGGAACGGCACCCAAGGGTGACCCCTAGTGTCAACATCATCGACACAACATCGAGTGAGTGACAGATAGGGAAAAAGTTTTTTTGGGCATGTTTATTAGGTGCTACTAGTTACAAATCAAATAGGAAAATGGAAAATGCACAAAGCAGTCACGCTCGGGTCTCAGAAGGTTAAAGATCTCTGCATTTGATTGGATTTAGTCGATTTAGTAAACAAACCACAAAAAAATGCTTTGGGAGCAAAGTAATATTGAAACATATGGTCAAGGCCTGTGTAACGTTTTTTTGTCCTTCAGAGCAATTTTTGCTGTTTGACAATTTTAAATAACAGTGTAGACTACTAGTAGTACTTAGTAGGTAATTATATAAAAGTCCCTCTCTCTAATACACTTACACATTTTGCTTCATAAGCAGTAGTAAATTAAGTCAGCACTTATTCATGTCACAATTATTTCACACTCATTTGTGTATTTGTGAACACTCACTTGTATTGCGCTTGGAAATGCTCTTGTACGAAGCTGTGGCGTAGACCAGGCTGCATATTTGGTGGGGTCAGACCATCAAGCTTCTCTTCTCCTCCTTCTTGACTCTAAAACAAAAGACCAATAAAAGTGCTGACACAACAAGTCGATATTGTATTCTTATTTTACTGCTTTAGCAGGGTAAATATAGTAATAAACTTTATTAATTTTTTTTAGCCTAATTAATGTACATTTATATCATTATTCTATGTTATATTACTCTAGCATAAATAATAATAATAATAATAATAAACAGTCACCACTGCTGCAATGGGGTTTCAAATGTAGCTGAAAAGGGAGTGACAATATATTTGGCATCTTTCTCTTTTTTGATTGCTGTAATCCCACACTAAATACCCTAATAAGTTGACTTTACTCAATTGATCGAGTAAACTCAATTGAATTGAGTAATACATTCTTATATGTAATATGTAATTAAGCTCACTTGGTGTTCATATAAAATTAACTTGACTATATAAGTTAAGGTAACTTGATGCAAGTAGACTTATCTCAGATTTTCTTTTTAAATGTTATTGTTTTTACTCAGAAATTTTAACTGAATGGACAAATTTAGATCATACAATAACATCTTAGATAAAGAAGATTATAACTAATTCTAGGTCAATCATTATATAAATGTATTTCAGTACAGAAATGCATAGACTCCTGTACTTCCGTTACACACACACAAGGTGAAAGGAGATAATGTTAACAGGGTCAAACTTAACCAAAGGGGACATTGATCATCCTAATGGTAACATCACATGAAACAACCACATAAATAATACTACAAAAGAGCTAAACCTCTATGCATTTTTAAGAACAACAATTTAAATGCCCCCATATGTTCCCTTTGACCATGGAAACATAAATAATTCAAGCACAAGGGATTATGGCAAATCTCCACAGCCTCATTTTTTTTACTCAATAGTTTAAGTTAGTAACGCTTAAAAAAAATTGGTTTAAGGATAATTGAGTTATAAGCCAAAAACTTGACAATAATTAAGACAACTAGTTTTTTTCAGTAAAGACAACTTAAGGGGTTATCAGTCTATTGTATTCATCTTTTGGAAAGTTGTAAAAATGTAATAGTAGATTTTTATTTTTGTTGTCGGAGCAAATAGAAATGCAAAAATAATATTTGCTGTGGTTTCTCACTCACCGCTATAGATGTTTGCCCCACTATAGCTCCACAATTGAGGGTCCATTCATTTTACTCAAGACTGGCAACAGAGAACATGAAAACAGCTAAAAAAAATGGAGAATATCAAACCATATGGAGTGCTGAAACTAACTTCCCAAGGTCAAAAAACAAGATCGACAGTATGCCTGATACAGCTCACACAAAGTTGAATGCGCAAACACCCACTTAGACAGAGCGAGAAAGAGAAACGAGAAAAGAAAGAGACACTGAAAGATAAAGATATAAACATACGAAGAGATAAAGATATAAAGGGAAAGATGACTATCACAAGAGCGACCTGAGTATCAGGGTAAGTGTATAAACTACAACTGGCTGAAAAATTTTCACACAGTTTCATCATAGATGAAAGTAAAGTGATGTCCACTGAGACCAAAAAACCTATTAACAATTCTACATTCCTAGCATAAACTTTTTTAGACCACAATAAGCCATTATAACCAAGATCTGAGGATTTGTAACTTCAATCAGAACAACGACTTAGATACATTATTGATATGTCAGTTACAATTTTGAACAACAACTCATTAAATTTGTTCCTTGATTGTCATTTTTCACCAACATTGGTTACAAATACCAACAAATGTAGTTTAATATACCATTTCTTACTCTGAAATAAATGTAGAAACATTCCATAATGTTTAAAAAACTAGATTTAATTAAATTTTTTGTGGTACTTGTCTATGCGGTTGCTATAGGGTGGTTGCTACAGTTAGGTCTCGACCATATTATGGCCTCTAGACATGGCTTGGGTAACGTTGGGTACAGTATGTCTTTTTTCAATTAGGCGAACAATAAAATAGCCGTAAAAGTCAAATCACTTAGAATAAAGTCTACTAGAATAATACTTCAGTTTAATACTTAAAGAGTAAGAACTAATCCCTAACCCTAAGTATGAGCAATAGCACTAGTGATGCTTGTTTTAACAAAACTTTGCATGTGGACAGACAAGATCACACAATTCGGTCTTAATAATAGCCGCGATCGATAGCTCATCGTCGTCAGGCGCACCGAACGAGATCCGCTGTGAAACGAACCGGCAACCTTGCCCCAGCGCTCGGTTGGAGCATACGAGCATGACGGGGAGTGGGAGGTCCTCGCAGTGAGGACATGAACCATCCACGGACGCTGACTCCGTGTGGGTGCCACCCAGACATAAAGGCAGCGATCGAGGCCATCAGACGGGGAGCGACATCGACCGCAACAAGGAAATAAACACAAATGAAAAGGCATCTTGAAAAAGACGCTTTCCGTTTGCGCCACTCTTTTAGAGAAAATATCACTCTTTTTGTGTTTATATATATGTATATATAGGGAGGTATACACTCACCTAAAGGATTATTAGGAACACCTGTTCAATTTCTCATTAATGGAATTATCTAATCAACCAATCACATGGCAGTTGCTTCAATGCATTTAGGGGTGTGGTCCTGGTCAAGACAATCTCCTGAACTCCAAACTGAATGTCAGAATGGGAAAGAAAGGTGATTTAAGCAATTTTGAGCGTGGCATGGTTGTTGGTGCCAGACGGGCCGGTCTGAGTATTTCACAATCTGCTCAGTTACTGGGATTTTCACGCACAACCATTTCTAGGGTTTACAAAGAATGGTGTGAAAAGGAAAAACATCCAGTATGCGGCAGTCCTGTGGCCGAAAATGCCTTGTTGATGCTAGAGGTCAGAGGAGAATGGGCCGACTGATTCAAGCTGATAGAAGAGCAACTTTGCCTGAAATAACCACTCGTTACAACCGAGGTATGCAGCAAAGCATTTGTGAAGCCACAACACGCACAACCTTGAGGCGGATGGGCTACAACAGCAGAAGACCCCACCCGGTACCACTCATCTCCACTACAAATAGGAAAAAGAGCTCACCAAAATTGGACAGTTGAAGACTGGAAAAATGTTGCCTGGTCTGATGAGTCTCGATTTCTGTTGAGACATTCAGATGGTAGAGTCAGAATTTGGCGTAAACAGAATGAGAACATGGATCCATCATGCCTTGTTACCACTGTGCAGGCTGGTGGTGGTGGTGTAATGGTGTGGGGGATGTTTTCTTGGCACACTTTAGGCCCCTTAGTGCCAATTGGGCATCGTTTAAATGCCACGGCCTACCTGAGCATTGTTTCTGACCATGTCCATCCCTTTATGGCCACCATGTACCCATCCTCTGATGGCTACTTCCAGCAGGATAATGCACCATGTCACAAAGCTCGAATCATTTCAAATTGGTTTCTTGAACATGACAATGAGTTCACTGTACTAAAATGGCCCCCACAGTCACCAGATCTCAACCCAATAGAGCATCTTTGGGATGTGGTGGAACGGGAGCTTCGTGCCCTGGATGTGCATCCCACAAATCTCCATCAACTGCAAGATGCTATCCTATCAATATGGGCCAACATTTCTAAAGAATGCTTTCAGCACCTTGTTGAATCAATGCCACGTAGAATTAAGGCAGTTCTGAAGGCGAAAGGGGGTCAAACACAGTATTAGTATGGTGTTCCTAATAATCCTTTAGGTGAGTGTATATATATATATATATCCGTGAACTTTTTCCGCTGCTGAATCGCCCAGGGGTGTATGCTCAGTGTGTCAACTCATCGACACAATGTCGAGTGAGTGACGGATAGGGAACTACTGGAAATACAGTATATTGTCCTTATCTAACATTTGTTGTTCGTTTCAGTTGGTCAGTCCTTTTTAAAGTTGTCTGGCAAAGTATTTTTTTGAGAGACACTCCCTGCGATTCCCAGCTGTCAGCTGAGTCATGTCATCCTCCTCTCTGAACATATGAAAGCTTTGGAAGTCATGGTTGAAACGTTGTGTTTTCAAGAGAGAAACTGGAGCCACAACAAAGCCCGATTGGGTAAGTCCATCTTTACAAATGTCTACATGAAACTTTACTTCTAAAGTAAACCACCCAAGAGTTTAAATTATAAGGTTCATTCAAATCTCCAGACAAAAAACGTGTCTTTATTTCTTCCCCTTTCTCTCTTAACAACACTTCTCTCTTACCCGAAACTTCGGTCTCTTTTTCATTACCTGTTTTACTCTCTTTCACTCTTCCTTTATGCCCCAATCTATTTAACACTCCTAAGCTAATAATTAGGGCCTTGATTTGATGCAAAATGGAAATCCAGTTTCCCAGTTTAATATGCAGAGACAACTACAGTAAGACATTTGTAGGTTGATTTCCAAGAAAACTTTAAACACTGGGTCTCTGTGGTGCAATGAAAATATTGCCGATTTTTTTAACTGCCGTTTCGCCCAACGAAGCAGCATTTAGTATGTGTAAATGCGCAGTTATAATACAACTACAGTGGGTTTTTGCGTAGTCGAGCTGCAGTCTTGATTTGTCTGTCCATATTTACATGACACAATGCGTAATTGAATATTTTAAGAAAGGACGTCAGCCTAGGAAGTGTTAAAAATGTCACCTCTTTCTTTCAGAACACAGAGAAACGCAAAGGCTAACTGTCATCCTGTTAACGTGTACATGCTGGATGACGCCGAGGTACAATCACATTATCTAGGTCTGTTAGTTTACCTTGCAAAAAACGGACTGGTGCGATTTGGGACAAAAGCATTTACATGACAATTTAAGAAGATAATGATAGTTTTATTCTGACTGAAATGTAACTTTTAAAGAGCATTTAAAGTAGGGATGCACAGATACCACTTTTTCTCATTAATCAGTAAATCCCTAATTTGAAGGTATTGATTGACTCAGCCAATTACGTAAATTATGCGTGGGATGATCTGTTTGTTCAATCAATGGCAGACGAGGAGAACACTGTTTTTTGCAAATCAGTTCAACCATGCACTAAAAACATTTATGCATTTAAATTTCATAACAAAATTCCATTTGAGTTGAATTGTGTAATTTTTTGCTAAATTAAATTAATAAAAATTCTAATATTTCCAACAAAAAGCATCTTATTTGCACTAAGTGCAAAGAGTGGCAGATACTATATGCACTCCTAATTAAATACAACCGTACAGTCTCACTGCAGTGTTTATTGTGTTTCCACAGTCCCACAGACAACCTTTATATTAATGTTTATTTAATATTATAAGTAGTATTAAAGGTAATATTAAGAGTGGAAACATGTAACAGGATAAGTAAGGAATCGAACCCATGTTGTCCCCGTGAAAATAAGCACATCCACATCGCAGCGAAACTTTGGGGCGCAGTTTGTCTTCGATTTCTGTGTTTCTACCAGACTATTGGAGTGCAAATGTCTGACACAGCCGTGCTGTGTGGCAGGTGCTTTTTACAACTAGTGCAAATAGTCACTCAGTTATTTTATTAAAATTAATCAATTAAATTTGATTAAAATTGAAATGCATAAATCTTTTTTTTTTTTTAATTATTACTAAAAAATATGAATAATTATAATGGTACAAGATGGGGAAATCACAAGAAATCATACAAGTTAGCTGGTACAAATACGTACAACTTTTACTACCATTAAGAAAAATAAATGAACCTAAATCAAACCCTCCCAAACCCAAGATCTAACCATTATTTTAATCGGCAAATAACTTTTGTGTACTATGGAAGAAAAATAAATATAACAGAATAAGACGAGGGAAGCTTATTACAGGTTATTGACATATATCAGACATTTGTTTTGCATAAAGATATATGGAATGAGTAACCAAATTTGTTCACAGGCGTTTGCTTTCTAAAGTTGAAGTGTCTAATTTTTATTTGTAAACGTACAATATCTGACCATTTCACCATCTCATATAAATGATTACCATGTTTTTATTACTCATGAATAATATGCTAATTTTAATTTTTGTAGTGTGACAGTAGTCTTGCTATTTTTCCAGTAACATGCTAATGTTTCCATTAACCAGCAGTACAGAGTCGACAAATGGTGTAATGTTAAACCCTATTACAATAGATCTTTAACTGAATATCAATTATCTACATTTTGCAAAGAAGGAATACACAGTGCATTGAAAATTGTGCTGCATCATATTAAGGGGAATATAAAACGTTTTGTATTTTTTCACCAGAGGAAATGACATATGGTGTAAGCTGCTGAAAGAGAACAGCAATTCAAAGCCCCAGCAGCACTACACTAAGAACGGCACAGTTACGGATGCATTCCATTGTTATCTGTGTATGGCAAAATGGAGGAAAGACTCCAGGCCATTTTTCAACAAGTGTGCTTATCACTTCACTAAATTCTTCCGCCAGCCCCAGCCTGGTTAATGAGTGTTAAGGCCTCCAAAGATAAAGGCTTCCAGACCCTGAGTTTGGAATGTTTCTCCTGATAAGCACAACACTGGCACAAGAAACTAACACTGGAAAAAGAAGGCACACTTGCCACGAATGCCTTAAAGGGATACAGTAGTTAACCCCAAAAATGAACATTTTGTCTTCATTTTCTCACCCATCTCAATCATGTTGTTCCAAATCTGTATGACTTCCTTTCTTTCAAGGAACACAAACGGAGACGTTCAGCAGAGTGGTAGCCTCAGTCACCATTTACGTCCATGTTTGGAAAAATATGCAATAAAAGTGAATGGTGACTGAGGCTAACATACTACCTAACATCGCCTTTTATGTTCAGTGGAAGAGAGGAAGTCTTCCAGCACAGGTTTGGAACAATGGAATTAATACAAAAGTGGTTTGAGTGTAAATGAGTTGTACAGTAGATGTAAATTAAAGTTCCATCGATTAGACATTTTATGATTAATGGTTCAAGTCAAGCTGCACTAAAAATAGCTAAAATTAATTATAACAGTCCATTTGAATTAACCTAGAGGCACCATTATGGTTACATTTTAAGTTACAAGGATCTAAATCTATTTTGCTATAATTATATGACAAACAGTCTGTGATTATGGATTTTATCATTTTAAAATCTTTAAAATACTTCTATAAATAAGTAATTTGTAGGCTAATTACCTTGAAAAGTGTAAATGCAAGTGTAAATCAGAACATTGATCTGTTTGTTTAAGCATCCCGACCAGACTGAGACAGCAACATTGGCTCAACCAATATGGCAGGACTGTCTGTTTGGCTGACCAATGGTCAGACAAATGATGAGGGGTGTGATTCAATTTATTATTATAATCATTATTTTTGCAGTTCTGTTTGCTGATGCTAGTGGAGCGGAAATAACACACTAAACCTCGAAATTAAAGCACATTAAGGATAAATGAAGGGCCGGTTGATCTTGTTCTTGCCAGCACTAAGTATTGTTCCTGCTTGAGGAAGAATGAGAGGTTGTTTGTAAAGCAGTTCAATGTAAAGGAGGAGGCGAGAACAGGCTTGACATTATAAATAATAGTTTAATGAAGAATAAACCAAAAGACACAAAGACACACACATAGGACGGACAGCTGCCTGTAAACGTTCTCTCTCTGTCGCATCACCGTCCGTAGGCTCAAATAGCCTGATAAGGAGCTGGGTGTGTAGAATCACGACCCGGCCCCGCCTTCCACCCTGTCACATTCCTCCCCCATTGTGACATACTGGGGGAGGGCGTGCCTTACGCCCTGTTTGCCGGCAGGTCATCCCCGCCTTCCTGAATCTGGGAGGGGACAGGGGGAGGGAAACAATGATGAAAAATAGGGGGGTACTCACTGTAACAGTGAAGTACCCCCCCCCCCCCCAAAGAAAAAAAAAAGTAGGGAAAAGGCCAATGCGGAGTGGCAGTGGGAGAGGGAGAGAGAGCGAGAGAGAGAGAGAGAAAAATTTACTTGCCAGTTCTCCGATATGCCGTATCTTGGTCCTCGGCCACTCCCCCACCCTCTAGTGGATGACTGCCACGCCACCCCGGGCGGATCGGAGGCAGTCCTCTAGCCCCTGGTGGACACCTCCAGGCGGTCAGCTAGGAGCTCCTTCTCCCCTCACGGACAGTGGCCGTTCCTCTGCTTCCAGTCGGCCGGGCTCCTCCATCCCCCAGTTGGTCCACTCAGGATGGGAGAGCCCAGCTGCTTGAAACACTGCCATATGTACCCGTTGCCAAACGTGTCATTTCAAAATGGCAGGTTGGGTGGCGCTTTGATGTGATGCATTGGAATCTGAAGCTTTAAACTGAGCGAGTTTAATTCTGGCTTCTTTTTAACCATGTCTTGACCAGGTAGAATGGTTCTTCTCTTGACCTTTGCAATGATTGATTTTAAGGTTTTAGATATATGATTAATAATTAATATGATTATAATTGATGCACAACTGGTTGAAAGTTCCAAAAGGACTGACCTGCCATCCACCTCAACAGTGGTCACCTCAACAGTTGCCCATTTAAAGGGATAGTTCACCCACAATTTAAAATTATTTTACTCATTTCATTTCATACAATTTAAGTGAATATGTACTGGGGCTGTCAAGCTCCAAAACAAAACAAAACATAATAAAAAAAGCACCATAAAAGTGGTATGTTCTGCATACAAATTTAAACATTCAAGATTGACATAAATGCATAAAAAAAAATTATCAATTTCTGTGAGTGATTGTCATTGTTGTCAAATCTGGAGCACCGTATTTGAATGTACGCAAGTGACATTTGAGAGCTGCAGCAGAGGGGAAGATTTTCAGTGAATAACCATTTTAACCCTTAAACTCATACGTCGAGTCTTTAGAGACCCGGGACCTCATTTCACCCTCTGTACCTCATTTATTCTTTGGAGTTGTGCCACTACCTTTTGACACTTCCATAGATTATATTTTTGATATCTATATATATATATATATATATATATATAAGTTAACTATCACAGATATCAATTTCTTTGTTTATTACAAAATAATTTAGTACTATATACAAATAAACACTACATCACATTGATTTTCTGTGCAATAATTGTGAACTCAGTATCCCCTATGCTAGTAAACATACATAATATAAATGCTATTTCTTACATTTTATTTTACATGCTGTTTGGTTACATTTTAATCTGTTCCTCACACAAAGCTATCGTTTAGCTTTGGAAGACATTGAATATAGCGAAGGAGTATGGGCAACTTTTATGGTACTTTTTTGTCAGTTTTGAAGCTTGACAGGCCTTGTCCCCATTCACTTTTATTGTATGGAAAAGAGCCGCCAGGACACTCAAAAAGCAAAACCTGCTAAATAACTCCTTGTATATTCCACAAGTCAATGATGACAGAAGTGAAATGATCCTTTAAATGGACTCTGTTTTATTGCATTCGAGATACTGTAGATTAGAGGTCACACATGGGCCAGAAAAAGAAAATGAAACCGAAGAGGCCAGTATTAGGTGTAGATTCTTCTGCATTTATTAGCATATACAGTATGGGACATGCATTTCTGCAAGCTTGCACAGATCTTCTGTTAATTAAAGCACACCAACATTAAACATTAATGCAAGAAATAATTTTTTTACATGAGTGAATATGTGATCATTTCTAGCTGAGCTTTCAAAATCAGCAGTTAGGTTTTCGTACAGGCAAGAGGCATTATCTGTTTTATCTACAGCCGTGGCTAAAAGTAGTGGCAGTGACATAAATGTTGTGTTTTGCAAAGTTTGCTGCTTCAGTATTTGTAGATTATTTTTTCACATGTTTCTATGGTGTACTGGAAAACAATGATAAGCATTTCATGAGTTTTAAAGGCTTTTATTGGCAAAAACGTTCAATACAGTGTTGACCCTTGTTCTTCATAACCTCTGCTATTCGCTCTGGCATGCTGGATATCAGCTTCTGGGCCAAATCCTGACTAATGGCGATCCATTCTTGCCTTATTAGTGCTCGGAGTTGATCACAATTTGTGGGCTTCTGCTTGTCCACTCGCATTTTGAGGATTGACCACAGGATCTCTATGCTAATAAGATCCGGGGATTTGCCTGTCCACGGATCCAAAATGTCAATGTAATAACCCTCGAGCAACTTCATTATCACTCTTGCCTTTTTACATGGTGCTCCATCATGCTGGAAAATGCACGGATCATCACTAATTTGCTCCTGGATCGTTGGGAGAAGTTGCTCTTGCAAGATGTTTTGATACCATTCTTTATTCATGTCAGTGTTTTGGGCAGAATTGTGAGCGAGCCCACTCCCTTGGATGAAAAGCAACCCCACACATGGATGGTCGCAGGTTGCTTCACTGTTGGAATGACACAGGACTCATGGTAGCGTTCATCTTTTCTTCTCCATACTATCGATTTTACAGATGTCCCAGACAGTCAGAAGGGGGCTTCAAAGAAAATAACTTTGTACCAGTCTTCTCCTTGTACTTCCTGCAGAATTTCAGTCTGTTCTTGATGTTTTTCTTGGAGAGAAGTGGCTTCTTTGCTGCCCTTCTCGACACCAGGCCACTGTCCAAAAGTCTTCGCCTCTCTGTGCATGCAGGTGCACTCACACCAACCTGCTGCATATATTGAGCAAGCTCTGCACTGGTGGTGACACGATTCCATAGCTGACTCCTCAGGAGGAGATGGTCCTGGCGCTTGCTGGACACTCTGGGACGTCCTGAAGCCTTCTTCACTGCAGTTGAACCTCTCTCCTTAAAGTTCTTGATAATCCGTTAAATGGTTCTTTCAGGTGCAATATTCTTTGCAGCAATTTCCTGCAATGGTATGTGAGGCCATTTTGATGCAAAGCGATTATGGCTGCACGTCTTTCTTTAGAGGTAACCATTGCTAACAAGAACACAATGATTGTATATAGTGTATAGTTTAATCATGTATTTTCATTAAGTTACTACAGTAAATATAAAACCAATGGCATTTATAAAAAATCTTTTTATATATATATATATATATATATATGAATGTTTAAATAAATGTTTTTTTTTTGTGCTATATATATATATATATATATATATATATATATAGAGCACAACATTTTTCAAGCAAAAGTTGGGTTTTAAATTATAAAAACAGGTATCATGTTCAAAACGAAGGCTAAAATCTCAACACTTTCACAGCTTAAACACAGGTACACACATGTACATTAATGAAGCATTAAATTATAATGGAACTATCACTCCGTAAAGAAAGACAGCACACTAGGCTCCAAACTAAAAATATTCCCCCTTTAAAAAGATGGAGAAAAATAAAGACGAACGAATGCACCTCTACTTGTGGCCTACATGAGATCTCACTCACTTCCTCTATAATTGTTATGCTCTGCACTGATCTCAAAATAAAGAGCTTTTATAAAGAATGTACAATAACAGTGGCCCCAAAATGTATTTAGACACTTATGGTACACTTAGAAACATGAATGTAATTATATTGAACAATATTAAATAAAGTGGCATATTTACTGTTAAGAAATGAGACAAAAATATTTGGACACTTTCTGGTTGTAATGCACAAGAACATATTCGGTCTATATGGCCCATATTCAAGATTGAAATGAGTTAAGAGGGAAGCCATTTGTTTAGGCAATCCTAGATGTTTATGTTCAAATGAAATATTTCAAAAAAATATTTTTAGTTCAAAGGAAGATGTATCTTACACTCTAGTGTATGAAGAGGAAGTAAAACAATAGCTAAGAATAGACAGAGTGAGGTAAGGAAATGCAAAATAATTGTGCCTTTTTTAAAGTTCTGTTGGGCAACAACTCATCCAGCAATGCTGTGAGGCTCTGGGTTCATACCTTGTGCTGGTTTCTATGGAGATGCCAGTGGGCAAATACACAAAGAGACAGAGAGACTGAGATAAAGAGAGAGAGGGGGAAAATAAAAGCTAGTCCTCCATGGAGAAGAGCTCTTGGCAAGCTTTCAGAACTGGATGCAGAGCAGCATTTATTTCCTTTCAGTTGTCCCAGTCAATGTCTGCCAGTGTGTGAAATGAATAATAATGATGGGTACTTCAGGAAATGTATTTACCTCTGTGAGGTGCACCTGTAATGGAATGAAGGGGATATTGACTAAAATGAAAGGCAGGGTGGCTGGCTAGCTGTCTGTCTGTCTGTTTGTCTATTTATCTATCTATATTAATTTTCAGACAAGGAAAATATCTTGGTTACATATGTAACCTCAGTTCCCTGATATGAAGGGAACGGGACACTGCGTCACTAAGCTGACACTATGGGGAGTGTTGTTCTACACAACCTAGTTGAAACCTTTCTACACCATTACTCAGAATTGTCTGACTGAGGGACAAAGAGCGCATTGCTCGCATCTCAAAAAAACCCTCAACCCTCCATGATGCTGCCAGTCCTGTTCCTTTCATTTCAGGGAACCAAGGTTACATATGTAACCGAGACGTTCCCTTACGATTCAGTACACTTGACATTGCATCACTAAACTGACGCTATGGGGAACAGATTCCCATCAAGGGCGCACTATACAACATAACATTCCCAGAGAGGAAACATGACGCAGCAGTCCCATGGAATGGCGACCGACATGAGTATGCAGCAAGTGAATGACCCTCATGGTGAGCCAGAAGGGGAACACTCCGAATATATATATATGAACTATGGTAATATAATATAAATTAACCCCTTCACGTACCCAGTCGGGAAGGAAGTTTATTTGTAATGAAAGTGCCTGTGACTTTTGGGAAATACAACGGTCTTAATGCAGGTGGTTGTGTAAAAAGACAGGGAGCTTATTCTTAAAAAGAGGGGCATAAGTAAATGTTTGGCCAATGAAATAGCAAACGCTCTAGACAGAGATGACGTTACGTCTAGGACAGGGGTGTCAAACTCAGTTCCTGAAGGGCCACAGTCCAGCAGAGTTTAGCTCCAACCCTAATTAAACACACCTGAAGCAGCTAATCAAGGTCTTCAGGAGTGCTTGAAGATTATAAAGGAGGCATTTTGGAGCAGGTCTGGAGCTAACCTCTGCATGGCCTCCTGCCCTCCAGGAACTGAGTTTAATGGACAGGGATGGTCTAGGGTGTAAAAATTAGCAAATCTGTTTTGAGAAGACCATCATGCTGCAAAACATATGTCTTGCAAAGACACACAGTTTGTCCATGCTCATGAAGAGGCCACGCTTCTAGTTCAGTTTACTTTAACACCAATTGGGCAATTTGTACACTGTGACTCATAAGACTTTAGAGTCTTTGCTTGGAGATGGACATTCCTTTTGTGCAGCCTCCATAACACACTGAATTTGTGTAGTGCTCACAAAGGGCATAACAAATGCAAGGACTGTTCCTCATCCAAATTAAATGGAGGAGGGAAAAAGGCTTGAAGGTGAACCACCTGTGCTCTGAAGGGTGTGGTTAGAACATTCCTGGGTTTGACAGTGGTTTTTGAAAGACCTGGACCAAACTCTAGACATGAATTGTCTAGAGTGTACATCAGAAATAGAGTGTACATCAGAAATAGAAATGAGTCAGTGCAGGAAGCTGGTGGAGGTTTTTGACTTGTAGTGTGAGGAAAACCACCTGCTGCTTAACATCCGTAAGACAAAAGAGTTGGTGTTGGATTCCCGGCATATCAGGAAACCTCTGAAACTATTGAAGCAAGCGAGAGAGTGTAAAGATAGTGCAGTCCAACAAGAACCTGGCCTTTGGAAACACACATGCACTGGTCTTTTAGCTTGTGCTTAACAAGGTTAAACCTCCGTAAACTTCAGTTTTATCTTGTTATGGTTGTTGTTCAAACCTTGTTTGTTCATGTAAGTATAGTAAAAATAGTATTTTTGCTCTGTGTAAATAACAATATATAGGAACTGTCTCTAAAATAAATAAGGGGTGATAAATAAATACTAATACAACAGGCTGCAAAAACAGACATTTATTCATTTTAAAATCCTATATATTTTGAATGTGTTGAAACTTGACACCGGGCAATGCACTGAGAAAACTGCACTGTTTGAATGGTTTCATGCTGATGCGCCGCTTAAAAGAGATTTTTTTTCCTCTCTTGTAAATGAGTGTAAATGTCAACAGCAAACAGCATGTCGAAATGATTGATGCCTGTCAAGCAAAACATGAGCTCATTGATTTCATTAAGTATTATGTATTAAGTCTGTTTTTTATTCCATCCATTACTCCTGGTCGGAGGCTTCCGTAAATATTTAGTTTATACGTAGGGTTACGTTCTACTTAAGTTTAATGGTGCAACGCTCAGATATTTTGTCGTGCGTAAATTGTGACTTAGTGCCCATTTACGCAACAACTAGGCAAAGTTTTAACTTACGGACAGCTGGTGCAATTGGCCCCTGAAGCACAAGCTAAAAGACCAGTGCATGTGTGTTTTCAAAGGCCAGGTTCTTGTTGGACTGCACTATCTTTACACTCCCTCGCTTGCTTAAATAGTTTCAGAGGTTTCCTGATATGCCGGGAATCCAACGCCAACTCTTTTGTCTTACGGATGTTAAGCAGCAGGTGGTTTTCCCCACACTACAAGTCAAAGACCTCCACCAGCTTCCTGCACTGACTCATCTCTATTTCTGATGTACACTCTATTTCTGATGTACACTACAATGGCAGTACGTGCATAGCATCTGCAGGTGGCATGAGCTAGTTTTAAATGGAAAGTCTGAGACAGAACACAGTCCCATAGTATAAAACAAGTGCAGCCAGGACGCTGGATCAAAGTCTGTGTTTGAAAAACGTAATTAGAAATAAAATTAATCAGCTTACTAGAAAGGTTGCCGATCCTTTCTGACATGCGTTACATCACTCCCTGTCTAGGGTAAGGGTGTGAGTAACATAGTAAAGAAAAAGAACCAAAGTTGGAGAGAGAAAGGATGTCCCAATCTCCCACCCCCAGCACTTCAAACAACAATCAAATTAGAAAATGAATTTTTTTTTATTAACAAAACTACATATACATACATATATATATATATATATATATATATATATATATATATATATATATATATATATATATATATATATATATATATATATATATATGTATCCATCCATCCATCCATCCATCGTCAACCGCTTATCCTGTGTACAGGGTCATGGGGGCTGGAGCCTATCCCTATACATATATATATATATATATATATATATATATATATATATACAATAATCTTCAGGGGAGGGCAAGGCCAAAACAACAAACAAAAGTACTCAAACTATCAGGAAGTTACTTAAATAACCTAAAAAACTAATTAACAACAAAACTTCCCTAGCTCTCCCTCCAGGCAAATAAATGGGCAGCCTCCCCCTACAGTTCTTAATAAATAACTATTTATTAACTAAGGAAACTATTAGTGAGAAAATAGAATTAGCTTAAAAAAAAGCTTACAGCAAGCATAGCACCACACAACTGAATTTAACAGATGCAAACAACTATGAAAACACAAACTCAACATGTCTGGGGACAGGAGACGGGACCCATCCTAATGGAGGAGGCCTCTTTCCCTCTCAGTGTAATCTGTGGCATTTTATCCTGTCTTCAACACTCCACAAACAAATCACTGTGGGCACTTAATAGTTGGTGACAGCTGATGGCCATCAAGTACCTGTGAGAGGAAAGTGGAAGGGCACAGAGCAGGAACAAGATGGAGAAAAAACACAGGCAAGCACCACAACACGGGGGAAAAAAGACACGCATCTGTAATATATAAGATGTAAGAATACCTCTTAGGCCGTAACACATGGTGGGGGGGGGGGGTACTATGACTATTTTTCAACCGATGGTACTATCTCCAGTGTCACTCATTATGGCAGACAGCCAGATAGAATAATGAGATGAATTACAGTAATCTGTAATGTAATTTAATGATCACATTAAATGAATATAAACCCATACTTCACAGCAGTGGAGTTTCCCACCTCTCTTGCTCTCGCTCTCCTTCAGTCCATATGCGCGGAACAAGCTCCTCTTTCATCTGCTTTTTCACAAAAGCTTCCTTTCATTATGTTGAGAGATGGCTTCACACCAGCTCTGTTTCCAGAGTGATACCCAGTAAACACAGCACAGAGAATGCCAAAAATCAGTGGCCTCGGGGTCACTGTGTGGGTGTGTGTGAGAGAAAGAGGGTAAAGCCTGGTGCACACACACAAATTTTACTTCTATTTTACCATCCGAGATACATTTCAGAAATCATTAAATATTTCCTTCGTCACAGGGCAAAATCATCAGACATGCTCACCGGCAGCCAATTCATTGCTTTTGCAATGAATCTTAGCCTCTGATGAAGTACTGATAGTTTTCTGAAATTTTGGGTTGCAGTCCTGCAGTGTGACCTCTTTCAAAATACTTTCAACATTAATGCAACAAGTTGCTCGGGTATATGCGGTAACATTTAAATTTTACATGTCAATAAGGATGTCAGAATGTGGTGCGAATAATTTCCCAGTCAACGCTGTCCATCTTAACAATTATTCGAAATCATAAACGTCAAAAAGACATCTGCTGAATGTCCTTTTGACATCCAGAAAGGGGAAAATTTTTACAGACGTTATTGCAGATACGCAAACCATTTAAGAAAATTATGTCCTCCAGATATAAACACATACATCAAATAGACATGTGCTATCGGACTAGTAACCATGACTGTAGTAACCATGGTTAATTTTGTGGTTACTATGCTTTAACAACAAATGCTATGGTTTATTTTCTTAGGTTATGTTTAGGTTTAGGGGTTGGTGTAAGGTTTCTGTGGGACTCTAAGTAAACACAATAAACATTCTGCAGAGATGCCCTGATCCTGTATGTTAGTTTTTAAATTGGGGTGCAAATAGTATGTACCATTATTTGCACCAGAGTAGGGGTACAAATAATATCTGCCACTATTTGGACTGTGGTGTAAAAAGTGTATACCATTATTTTCACCATGGTGCAAATAGCTGCCTTTTTTCTCCCCACAAGATCTCACAGGACTTATAAGCATCAATTGTAAAGAGAACCAGAGAAACAAACTGATTCAAATGCTTGTGTAACGGGAGCCAGCCGGTAGGTGCTGTGCAGTATGTAAACCTCATTCCCCTTGCCTCAAGAGGCGCACTAGCGACTGACACTAGGGGCTGTAGCCTTTAGCTTCCTCGTTAGCGTGCCGGAGATGCTAGTTCGAGTCCCGTTCGGAGTGGGATGAGCAGGATGGGTTACACTTGTTTGCCTCTTTTAAAACATATTGAGCATGACTTCTAGAGTAAGTCTGAAATACTCCTTTGGACTCAGTCTGTGACTTTACAGTCTGTGACTTCTTGTATGGAGGGATGTGTGGTCAGGGCCAGTTCTAGGCATTAAAGGGACTTTTCCACTGCAGGGTACAGTTCAACTCAACTTGCTTTTTGGGGGTTTTCCACAGTGGATAGTACCTGGTACCTGATACTTTTTTAGTACCACCTCGGTCGAGGTTCCAACGAGCCGAGCCGATATTAAATGTGATGTCAAAATCCTGCAGATAACTGATTGGTCACCAGCGTCATCACGCGACATCAACACGCTAGTTTTAAAGTTATAAACAGCGATAGCAGTATCATTTGTTCATGCAATTTTCGAATTGTGAAAAAAGAAACGCCTGTGCGCAAAACCACGCCGTGGCCAATAAACGAGGTGCAGATGGTCCACTCGTTATTGATGAGCGAAACGAAAATGTTCATGGCTACCAACGGATCTACCAACATTGTAGGGAAAAGTACAAACAATTTTTTAAGTGACTACAGAACCATCAAGGAAAATTGGAAGAGGTTCGACCAAATGGACGCTACTTAGATCGGTGAGCAATAGGAGGGAGAGTGCCCGGCTGGAGTCCACAATGGAGGATAGTATGTTAACTCTATATTCTGCTTGAAAGCTTCACTTTATTTAGTTGACCAGCTACTGGAAGCTTGCAACCAGGCCAATTTAGCTGTTACACTTATGTAAAATCACCATGCAACAACTGCTTTATGCAGCACAATGAGCTAGTAGCTAACAGCTAGCTGTCGTGTTATTGTTTTGCTCAGTTTGTGTCATGTTTAAGATGATGTCACGGCAGTAGAGGCGGCGCAACTATGACGATCAGTATATAATCCCACCCACGTTGAGGTGGCACTAAACTGCAATGGAAATGCAAGCTCAGAAAAGTAAAGCGAGCAGAGTTGAGGCGAGTTGAACCATAACGTGCAGTGGACATTGCCATAGAGGCCCTAGGCAAAATTTAGGATGATTTTTTTATTATTATTATTTTTATTATTTAGTGTGTTATGACATGCAACAAAGTGGTAACTTATTCAAATAATCACTTAATCACATAATCTGCTTCAAGCAGTTCTCTTTTATTTTATTAAAAGATGAAATAGCAAATAAATAAATAAAAAATAAAAAAAATGTTTTGCTCAATGTAGCAGCCTGATAACTTATCTGATAAACAGATAAAATCCTGTGCAACAATGTCTTATAAGAGTTGCCTACAGCAGCCAGCCAGTCAGAATGGATTTTCTGCCAGCTTTTGCCATTTTTGTTGCAACATGCATCATGCTTGCTGTGAATGGTCTGTGGGTAATCCATGCTGTGAGACTGAGACTAACCTTTAGCATTGATCAAATTTAAATATCCTTGAAACTTCTTTGTCTTAATTGTTAATTATGTTTTACAAAAACGGCAACTAAAAAATAACAGTGCAAAATAAATAATCCTATAACACATTTTGATATAATTTATATTAGCCTACTATTAATATTACTGTTAATGTATAACCATTTATAATAAATATAATTTTAACCATTTCTAAAGCTCCAACACACCAAAGACTTTCTAATAAACACTAACATAATAAATACAAGTATTTGAATAAATGTTTTTTAACATTCATTTTACTGGTTTAAGAATAGACCACTGAAAACCCCTTATCTGTCGACCACTAATGCAGTATGAATAGCTTATTAGGAACGCATTGTATGTTCTCTAAGCAACATGCTGAATTCAGTTTTTCTGAATCAAAGCCCACCATCTTTAAGCTTGTTCTCTATAAGTCAAGCATCTCGATACAGTACTCACTTGATTGACTCATTTTCTGCTGCTCTTGTTTTTGTGTACAGCACATAAAATTGAGGTTTGCGGCTTTTTGATGCCCCCTCCGGGCACATATACATATATATATATATATACACAACTATATTACTACTCATGTTGTAATGGCACTACCAATGTATACTTTGAACCAAAAACTTTGTATCATGGTATAAAAGTACAACACTTTTGTACCATACCTCCACAATGCTTTTTTTGAAAGGGTGATGCTTCCCACACAAAACAAGAGTTCTCCATCAACTTTATACATAGAATGTATCCCATCCTAAACACCAACTCAAAAAAATCCCAAATCAAATTTTACCAACCTTGCAATGGCTTTTGTGATTACTAGTATCTCGTTTTTATACAGAGATACTACAAGCCTTTAAATGGGAATTAAATTAAAAGAAAAATATACAGGCTTTTAATAATGGATCAAATTCAGTCAAAAGGGCAACAACAGAGAGAAGATGAAAGTAATGCTCAGAGATAATATGCCGTGCAGTAGCCACAGGCATAGCTGGAGGAACTGAACCAGCCCCAAGATAACAGCACAAACACACACACAATAATAATCAATTACTGGCATAATGCCGTAGCAATGCATTGCTGTTCATTAAATTATTTGTATCACTTAAACTGAAAATCACAGTCTTGCACAAATCTTAGTTCATATTTAAGCAGTGGTTCGAATTCACGACATTAGCAATGTATTAATTAGTTAAACAAACCAAGAACATCAGTGTACAGTATGATGTTTCTGTGCTTAACGCTAATGTTTTCACAAGCAAATGAAAACCTTCTGGCGGGTACAATCGCTGTTTTATGTGCAGCGAGGCTGTTTCTGCGTTCACTGTGCGTCCCCTCTCCTCCCGCTATACTCCTTCTGCAGCTTCAGAGGAACCACACGAAGGAGGCGCACAAGGACGGGGAATACGATACCCAACTTTATATTTCTTCAAAACCTGATGAGATTTCATAATTCTCTAAATTAGCAGAGTGTATCAATGAAACCAACGATTAGATGGCCAGAAATGTCCTTCAGCTCAATTCCGACAAAACAGAGGTACTCATTATTGTACCAAAAACATCTAAAAACAAGTTGCTAAAATATTATTTGATTCTCGATGAATGTCGATACATCGTCTTCAACAGCGAAGAACTTAGGTGTTATATTTGATACCAATCTGTCTGCAGTACTTAAGTGACCTTCTACCACGCTATATTCCATCACGTTCATTACGATCGAAAAATTCTGGCCTGTTAATAGTTCCTAGAATATCAAAATCCACAAAAGAAGGTAGATCTTTTTCATATTTGGCTCCTAATCAAGGAATAGTCTCCCAAACACTGTTCGAGATGCAGACACACTCCCTCAGTTTAAGTCTAGACTAAAGACTCATCTATTTAGCCAGGCATACACCTAATTTATCCTCCAACCCACAATTAGGCTGCTTTAGTTGGGTCTGCCAGAACCAGAAACATTGATCATGATCTATAACTCTGCAATAAATTGAATGTCGGCATCTATGCTAATATTATTCTATTTGTTTCCCTGTCTCAACCTCAGGACTCCTATCCTGAGGTCACCAGAACCGGCTGGATCCAGCTTCATCCTACTTCGTTTTGGACTCCACTGCTACGTGTCGCTGAGTGATGATGACAAATAGCAGCCGGTGCCAGCAAAACATCACTTCAGGCTATTAAGATGGACTTCAGAGGATGAACTGATGCCAATGCCAACAATAAGACATGAGATACTTCATATGCCATTGCCTGAACCTTGGATTTAGGATAGACCTCACCGAAATTACCAGCCGGTTGAACTGCGATGCACCTACCTGATCTCTGCCTGTATCGCCTCGGTCTAATGATGGACTAAACTCTTGAAATAGAATACATAGACTATCAATTAATTGCCATCAGCCAACTAACAAAGGACAATTGCATGTAACTTTTGCAGTTAATACAGGATGGACTTCAAAGACATTAGTCATTAATCTTACAGTTCATACAAAATATTTGTTTAAACACTGTCCCTTAACACTTTCTTAGTTTAATCATTTTAAACCATGACTTGCACTATACATAAGTAATATTGGCATTATGTTCATGATGTTAGCCATTCTTAAACCCAGGAAAGGCTATGTGCCGAAAGTTTTGACCACTCCCTTCAGGGCGCAGGTTATTATCCTTCAGGCTTTCTCCCTCTCCTCTGTTCGCTTCGGCTGAAGTGGAGAGGCTACACACACTGTGTCCTGTAAGAGCACTGTGTGCATACATATCGATCACATGAGGCAAATGCGGCTTTTGGATCAGCTCTTTGTTTGTCGCAGGTCGGTTTAAAGGTTTGGCTGTCTCCAATCAAAGGTTTTCACATTAGATAGTGGATGTCATTGCATATGACTTGAAAGGCATACGGTGTAGGGCAGTAAAAACTCACTCCACTAGAAGCCTGGCATCTTCATGGGCATTGTCTCATGGTGATTCCCTTGAAGACATCTGCCTAGCTGCAGGTTGGGCATGATTTTTACAACCTGGATGTTTCCTCTCTCTCTTCCCAGGTGCTTTCTGTGATGGAGAGTTAAACTCTGTATTCTGCTGCTTACTACCAGCTTGTTTACACATGGTCATCCCATAAACCGCAGTTAGCAGTCACTTTATATACGTTTTCACTACCCATTTGGTTAGTCCTTTATTTATACTTATTCACACATGGTAGTGATTTAATTCACACATGATAGTGATTTAATTGCGATGACTGCACTACCCGATCTTGTTTGTGTCATTGCCATGTATATCCATCCATTCATCATTCCATTACCCCCTTCTTATTGCGATGCAAAGAGGAGACCTTGTTGGTGTTTTTTGCTACCTAGGCATCGTTACAAGTGTGAATCGATAGCACAGCGTGATGGTATACATTCCCCATAGTCTCAGCTATGATGCAGCGTTCATGACTGAATTGATAGGGAATTATAAGCTTACGACTGTAACCATGGTTCCCTGAAATGAGGGAATGAAAGCTACGTAATCTGGCCAAGTTACAGAATCTTCACTACAAGGGTCGAGTATAGCTTGCACCCTTCAGTCGAATATTCTGAAAATTGTCATGTCAGTCTATCGGCATGCTCACATGTGGCATGTTAAGCCAATCAGCTCACATGATGTAAGCTAATTGATCCTTTGACATGTAATCGGGTAGCCAATCAACTTGTGTCTTTTTTTTTGCCCAACATTTAAATAGCTCAGTTTTGCATCCGGCTTCTCTGCAGTGCACTACGATTTTTTGATTCTTTGAAACCCACCTCCACATGTCTAGATGTGCTACATGGGGATTGTATGTATGTCTGTTCATGCAGCAGGATGTCCTACCTGCTCAATACAGCATGTCTTGCATTTTTTCTAGTTGTGCAGTAGCAGCAGGATGTCCACATGCTTAGCTCGGTATGTCTGTGTATGTAGTAGCAGTCGCAAGTTCAGCAGCAACGCAGATCTAGTCCACCAAGCCCAATATCCCATCAATATGTTAACCAACACTAACATGCTAAATCTTTTTGAGAGTTGACATGACTGAAGTAATGTCTAGTGGCTATACTTTTGAAACATAAACATATGTTTGAAACATTAATATTTATGCACTGGCCCCATTCACATCCACTGTAAATCCCCTTTTTTATAGACGAAGGACAAGTAAAATAATTTTTTATGGTAAGTAACATTACAAAACAAATCCTGTCTTAACTTGAATTGAACCTGGTGCATTCCTTTATAATCAGGTCACAATTATTGTCATCCCTCTGACTTTGGCAGAGGCAAATTCAGTAATCAGATGTGACACTTTTTAAGTATGGTATTAAAGCACAGAAATCTGTACATAAATGTTCTTCAGAAACAATCAGCTGCATAATGTGTATTCAAATTAAGTCATTGGCATTATTTTAAGCAAAGGCTTTTGGAGTGGTTTGGTAACCCCAGGATATACCAAACCTTTATAATTGGCTGACTCTGATTTCCGGAAAATGTTCTGCCTCTACAGCTAGCAAAATATTGGGCAAAATATACTAGCATCCTTGTTGAAATTTGTCTGATGAAAGGTAAATTAGAGAGGCAGTAGATTGTTCCATGCCAGAAAGCGGTCTCCATTATTAGGGCTGAATGTAATCAAAAACAGCGGAGATACTGTGGAGAATGGGTATATTATTGTTTGAAAATCTTCTTGCCCTGTGTAGATAATATGTTTTTGAGAAAAATATTGATTTTAGAAGTCATTGCAAACAGTTACATGCAGTTTAAAATCAAAGTGATAAACGACAAGTACATCTTTGCATATCTTGTTTTGCTCATCTCTATCACATGACAATAATTGTGGAGAGCCCTGCTGTCTTTTGCTGCCATGGTGATGTGGCTCAATGTGAGGTCAATTTAACCTTTATACACTTGCAGACCAGCAAAACGTTATGGCTTTTCATGTTAATTCTTTTTTTGACTCTCTCCCTGAGAGTCTTGCCCTGTGTAGGTCACAGACACTGTAAAAAGCAATTTGTCTTGGTAATTCCAAGGTTACATACAAGACCACTACAGCATTAGAGGCCGTGCACAATGTGCCACTTGGCATGACTCTCCATATTTCATTAACAGATGTGTTTGTGTGCGGGTGGTTGGGGCATGTAGACAAGACTCTGACCTTGAAAAGAAATGTAAAATTTAGGGAAATGGCTGTTTGGTCAAATGTGGGGTTAGAAAGCCATTAATAGCTCATACAAACAGAATGCAAATATTTACCCATAGCAATTATTATGAGTATTCATATTGCAGATATTTCAGCTGATGATTTGTGGAATGCACCATAGTAATAAAACATGAAACATTCCAAATGAAAGAATCACAATCACATGAGTTATATTAAATTATAGTGGCCCCAAAATGTATTTGGACATCCTCGTACAATAAATTCGCATTAGATACAAAAATTACATTTGTACATTTTTAATGTGTGGTTTAAGAGTCTAAAGTTTTGGGGCTACTGTATATTTTATCCTTTCCATAGCTTTTGTTTGGTTATATTCTCATACTTTCTCAAGTGTTGGGCAGGTATTACACCAGTTCTCAGACACACTCTTACCTTTCCACTGGATTTGCTTTTGTTATTCCCACTGGGGAAGGTGGAGGACAAGTTGACGTCCTCATTCAGGTGGTCCAACAGCCAAAGCAGGAATTCCAGAGCATCATGCTGGGAGTTCCCCCGGAACTGTGCTCCATATTTAGACACAGTCATCTGGAGACAAGGCACAAGATAAAGGTCACCCAAGTGATGGTGATAGTGTTTGTTTGTTTCCATCACTGAGTTGGTATGATTGCAAGACATGGGGCAATTTTTTTCGTGAGTGCACAAAGCGCAGCGCATTTTTTGCAAGAGTGCTTTTTCTAAGCACAATTTTCATGCCAGCGCAAAGCGCAAGTGGGCATGGGTGGGAGTATTTGTGCTTTATGTGTGTGTACTGTCATTTCTGCAGAGCTACACGCCCACCTGATGCCTGTGGTTGGCTAAGGAAAGTCGCCTTGATGTACCAACACAAAGAGGCACCAAAACACTTTCCCGGACTTTCAGTTTCATTATACCACGTTGGTGGAATGACCTTCCCAACTCCATCCGCGAAGCTGACTCAATCTCTGTCTTAAAAAAATTACTTAAAACACATCTTTTCCATCCGCATTTAACCAGTCACAAAAAAAAAAAAACTTTGTAGTATGGCACTTTTCATACCACTGTCTCCTTAAGATGATTCGCTTATGTTTTTCCTCTTTTGTAAGTCACTTTGGATAAAAGCGTCTGCCAAATGAATAAATGTAAATGTAAATGTAAATGTACTGTATGTAAATTAAGTGTCACAAAGCGCAATTTTCTATTTTCTTGAGAAATAGGTAATCGAACGAAGACATTTGAAAAGCAGGTATGTTTGCAGCCTAAGTCTAAACAAAGTTCCTGCTTTTATTTTGCAGTTTAGAGATTCCACCAGCAGGTAATGAAGATCATTTCCAAACTCTGAAAATATAGTGGAACATCAAAATACGTCCATGATGATCGCTGTTGATCACTGCATAGTTTTATGAAACAAATATTTATGATATTTGCGTTAAACTATCTTTAGGTCATGGTTTATTTTCAATTATTATTATCATTATGTTTAAATTTACAATTGTATTTAGGATTTAATTTGTATTAGTATTTTTCCACCTGTTGTTGTACTGATTTTAAGTCACTGCAAAAGGGGCTGAGTGAGTATAATGTTTGGATTTGGTATGATTTGTATGACCACATTTTTCCTCTTTCAATAAATGATTTACATTTTTCCAAACCAAACCAGTAGAAGTGAAGTACTTGCCGATACAATCACTGTTAATACTCGCCATGATTTTGCAGATGAAAGGGATTAATAATACTTACATTCTCTATAATTTAACAAAGCATAAATCTAAATCCTGACGAGAACCACATTTTCCATATGTATTAAAAGAGGTGTGTCACTGTCAAAGAAATGTGCGTGCCATTCAACAGAAATGCACTTAATGCACAAAAGAACATAATTCTATATTTCTATTCTTCTAAATCATTGCATACAGTCCATTTACACTACCAACATCTTATGAATGTCTTTGTTTATATCACTGGTGCTTGACAGGAAATAAACTGTTTATATCACTGGTGCTTGACAGGAAATAAACTTTATAATACACAGTGCTGAAGAAGAACCTCAGAATGAAATTGCTCTTGACCCAGCCTATTAGCGTTTTGCCTGCAATTTCACCATTCTTGCACAAACATACCAAAACTTCATGGCCATGCCCATTGACTTTGCATGTATGATGTATCGCTTAGCGCTAGTGCTCTTAAAATTAGGCCCTCTTTTAAAAAACCTGGCATAATATAAAGCTCTGAATAATGAAATTACATTATGCATTTATGTATTCTTTGGATGTCTATTAAATCTCTTCAAAAACAAATCCTTCAGTTATTAAATCATTGTTCAAATTGACTCAGAACAGAAACTTTTTTAGGGACTACCATACAATGAAGACCAGCTGGAGGATTTAAATTGCATTCTGCTACACAGTGAATGATGTTCAATCACTGCTGATCATGGCAGCATCTGTGTAAATGAATAACTGAAGACAACTCTTCACACATCAGTGACTGCAAAAACAAATAAAAAATTGTTCTTATTAAATGCTGAGTATTCAATACATGGCTGTTTTAACGCTAAGGCTGTCGTTGATCATTGATATCACATCATAAAGCAAACGAGACGTGAACTTTAAACCCACATAATTCTTTAATAAAGCAAAAGGACTTCTGTTTTAAATGCTGCCTGCCCAACATGATCACACGTGAAGTTGGCATGATGATTCCGATAGTTTCGGTACACTAGGATCAGCGACTGTATGCGTCGCGCTGACATGCAGCATTCTTTTAATGTGTTTAACTTTCCACCTGGTGTGATTGGCAGCACGTTGCATCAGCTGCATGGGAGACTAGGGTTCAAAGTCAGGCAGTAACCACGTTTGAATAATCAATGACTAGCATGATTCGGAGGTTTCACTTTTCTTTCTAACATTACTTTTTTACTCCACTAATGGTTAAGGTAAGGTTTGTGTTGGGGAATAGAATATATGCTTTTCTCTTCATTGTATAACGTCCTTTAAAGCTGAAAACAACTTGCTTCACTACTAGCTTTTGGTGACCTCTCCTGGACTTAATGGAGCTCACACGTGCCCATATGCCCTACAACACTTACCGCTTTGGCCACTGGGGGCAGTGTTTAGAAATTTCAGTAAACGTAAACCAATTTTGATTAAAGAAAGTCGGTCTACTCTTTCCGATTTCACTGTGAGATCAGGCTAGCCTGCCAATGTCATCCTGGAAAGTTACACAATTTGAAATGCCAAAGTATACTTTTAAATGCCAAAGAATACTTTTCGTACATCCTGCGCACAGTGTGTGTGGACGTAAATTTCGATTATGCTTTCAAGGCCTGCAATGTGTAAGGTCGTGTAAACACCTTAAACTGTTTTCCTTTATCGCAGTAACGTCAGAAACGGTTTTGAGCATAAACTGATTACATGTCAAAGGACCAATCAGCTTACATCATGTGAGCTGATTGGCTTAACATGTCACATGTGAGCAATGATATAGCATAGATTTGCTCATACCCCAAATTTCGTATTCAAGTAAACAAACACCTTTACCGGCGTTCTTGTCCAAGTATTGTGCGCATGCCTGTTTACATTTTGACGTCAAAAGTAGGGAATAATGTCTCATGTAAACATGGTTTTCTTGCATTGTCTGATTTGTTTTTTTATGTAGCGCATTGAAACATGCACTTGTGCACAAAATCTATACAACTTAAATTGTGCATTCAAGATTCCCAACTACAAATTAGCTTCCGCCATGATTCTGTAATTGACAATAAAGAAAATTTAGTAAAGAAAATACATTTACCACTATTATGACATTGTGGTAGCGTCATAATAATTTTAACATGACTTTAAGGAAAAAGTGTCAAGTCGTGAAGGTTGAAGTCGACATCAAGTCTCTTGCCACTTCATCAAGTCTCTTGGTGCTTCCTCAATTAAATATAAAATAGTCTTGAAAGTCAGGTGTATTTAAAATAGGGATGCACCGATACCACTTTTTCTCTTCCGATCCAATTCTGCTGCACATACTATATATATTCTTATTAAACACAGCCTTTTGTGATTCACAGAGCTATCGCACATCTTCAAGTGGCTTTGAATAAAATGCATGAGTCATATGAACTGCTTTTATGGTGTTTTATGTCATTTTTTGAGCTTGACAGTAACGAACATGACTAACACACAGTATGGGGTTTGGATGGGGCTCGTTGGACCGATACCCGATCCAGTCTAAAAGCTTCAGTATCAGAGCCGATACAGATCCAGGTATCGGAGCGGTGCACCCCTAATTTAAAATGACAATTTTAATGCTGAGTGACATAAAGATTAAATACAATGGTATTAACCATCTGAACTCAAACAAGCAGCAGGAAGTAAATTGCAGATAATAATGTGAATCTGTACAGAGATAACGTAATAATCTTAACGTTAGTTATATAGTGAGAAAGTGGGTCATATAATCAAAGAGTTTAAACTCATCTTCAAAAGAATGGAAGTCTAGTTTTAAAAATGCTTTACTCTTCTGAATCTTCTCCCCTTGGTGCTTCATCCTCAAATGAGTTAATCAGTAGAATGTCTTTCAATATGAATACGACATTCATTCAACAAAGAACTCTCTAATTAAAACATGTGACAGAGGAACTGCTATATACTTCTCACAGAAAATAAACAGAGGTCAAAGATGATCACAAGACTTAAGTTATGGAAGAACATGTAGCACAATGTATAATGTATAACTTACAGTCACTAGTCACTGGATACTCTGAGAATCTTTACATTATAATCCCGTAAAATAGCCTTGGTTATAAAATAGCTGAGAAATGATTACCTGTGGAATTAGGGAGAAGATTCCTGTTGGTATTTTATGAAAGGATAGGTTTCTTTTCATCATTGAGTTCTCAGCGTTGATTTTAATGTGCTTTTTATTTGGCCATTAAGTTTCATAAAAAATGCATCAGTAGACTGATTTAAAAAATAATCAAAATAAAACCAAAATGGCAATATGGTCATATGTGATTATAAAATTGCAATGGGCTGCACAATAAGACAAATAAACATGGTCTGAGGGCACTTTAGAATGGGTAACAGGCTGTTTTGTGCACACGCAGGTCACATGCATTGTGAAAGAAATAAAGTACTGCAAGTTCAAACATTGGGGCAATTCCAAAGTTTAGAAACCGTTACAAATTATTATACAATTCTCTTAAGGTGGCACATTATAACAGACAAGGAGTGGACAACAGTGCTTCCCTAGATATGGTGCATTGTAAACTACACAACGCACTTTCGGTCTCAAAATAAAAGCTCAATGTGAAGTGCCAAAATAAAAGCTCCAGGTGTAGTAAATAGGAAAGAAATATATTACTTTTAAAATCTAATCTAATCCTCAAAATAATAATGTTAATTCAGTATTATAAAAATAAAACATTGGGTCCCAAAGTAATAATTTAGTATCATGCAACATTCAACAGGATTTTCAGTGGAGTAGTTTTTGCAAACTTTAATCATTTACAAAAAAAATGTAAGTAAAATATATAATATATAAAATATATTATATGTATCATTGTATATAAAATATAAAAGTGCATATCAATGAAAATGATTAGATCTCATTCTCCCTTGTGTTCATTTAGTACAAAACTGTAGGGAAACATGCCTTTTTAATTTTTAATAGATTTTTATTTAATGCCTTTAAAATACTGAATCTAGCATGCTACAATGGCTGTTTGCATAAAACGATGGTTCCTCTGATTAAAAAAAAAAAAAATCACTTTGAGCCATTTTAGAGCAAATACATAATTATTGATGTATATCGAATATCGTCAATAGGCTGAAAAATATAGAGATATAATTTTTAAGCCATTTTGACCAGCCCGAATCATGCACAATTGCTAAAGAGTTTTGGGGCTCTACTTTCATGACCTTGCTAGGTGCAACGGGCAATGACCGTGAATTTTCGTGAGAGCGCTATTTCTAAGTGTAATTTTCGTGCCAGCCCAAAGCGCAAATTGGCATTGTTAGGAGTGTTTGCATTATCTGAGGGTGTATGCATACAAATTGTGCGTGAACTGTATTTTAATTAAGTGGTGGAAAGGGAAATTAGCTATTTTCCTGAGAAATAGGTCCTTACGCTAAGACATCTGAGACATGTCTAATCTCATTGCAAGGTGTAAAATCAGTTCCCACATTTGCAGTTTGGGTATTCCACTAGCAGGTGATATTAAAGAGCTTTTAATCACTTTTAAAACCATGATTTGTGTGTCAGTAGATAAATAATAATACTAATACTAATAATAATAGGTTTATTTTGTATAGCGCCTTTCAGAAATGACATAAAACAGAGAAACATATAACAAATATACATCACAAAACAATGAAAAATGGGAGAGAAGGAAAGCATCAAGCATCCCGTAACACTGTCAAGACTGCAGATATAATATACATAGATAGAGAACACGTACATTGTGGTTCGGAGGCTGTAGAAAACTCATACTTCCACTGTACTATTAAGCATCATAGCACTGAATCAATGGCAGACATAACAGGAGAGTTCACAGCAAGGATATAGTATTAGGCTGCGTCGGATTGATTCCATCCACACCGCAAGACTTCATGGCAATGGTTGCGCCCTCTCATCGTCTCTAGTGAAGAGTGCGACAGAACAACAGTGATGTGGACAACAGCTCTGATCTTTCTACGCTGTAATCTTGAATATTGTTCTCTAGCACCAAACATGCATAATTTCTGCCCTGTCCCGCTCCGCATGCGTTGCCTCTTTTCCCTGCATGTGTGTAGACATGAAGCGCCGCATGAGTTAATGTGGTTAGACCATAAACATTTTCGCTTCTAAATTTATCTTTATTAATCAGCAGGTTACGAGCCTTTAATAATAAACAAATCGAATTCTGCTCTAATTTTGTGAAACTTAATTAGATGTCTGGAATGTATAAGGAAAGACTAAAATTACTAGTTGGTAGACTAGTCTCTCACTTTAATGAAAATATACAAATTTTAATGTAAAAATATTGCAACAAATACTGGACTGCTGTCACTATGCTTCAGAACAAACAGATGATCTTTTAACATTCATTTTCAATTGATAAACTATAAAATATTTTTATATTTTGGTAGAAGATCCCGCAGACCCCACTGCTTTTTGTAGAGACTACTTTGACTGTTTAGAATACATTTATTCTTCTTTTCTTCCGTCAACTTTGAAATAAAAAAAAGAAAGAGCAATGTGTAAATGTATATAGTAATAAATATAGATATCGAACAATATGAAAAAGATTATCGTGATAACAATTTTGGCCATATCGCCCAGCCCTACTGGCAGTACAATAACCAGAGAAAAACCTTTGTGCTAATTTGTGCTTGAACCGGCCCATTGGCGATTGCTCACGCGATTTCCCCAACCCACTTCCCCTTAGATTAAGCGCATGTTTGCGCAAAAATACTAAAACTTCATGGCCATGCCAACTGACTTTGCATGTATGACGCATCGCAAAGCGCTTTTTAAAATAGGGCCCTTGATCTCATAAGATAGCATTGTGTGAAGAACAGAGCTAAAAGTAAGTGTTAATGAATTTATAATCTGCCGTATTACTTGTGATTTGTGTGAAAGGGAATAAAAGTCATTGTTGTAGCACCTCTAGTGTTTATGTCACCAGGAAACTGCTACTATATGTACAAGGCAAGTAAAAATCATTTTGGAAAAATATCAGTTTGGTAAAATGATGAACACATGAGACCAGGTTGATCAAAGCAATTTAACAGAAATGTTCCAATGTTGTTGTTTTGTTATTTCAAAGACATAAAGGATAGTACCCAAAGCCATCCATAATAATCATGAATTAAATAATTAAACATGAAAACATTTTATTAAAGAGAGTGGGCATAAAATGGATGTTTAAATATCAAAGCTTTGTTCTTCAAAGTTTTCTTGATTAATATCATTTCAGTGAACCCATGAAGTAAGGATAAAAGACTTAATTGTGTCTTAACACAATTCTCTTTTTGTGTTTTGACATATTTCCTATATACAGGCAGTTGGGGCGGAACATGTCAAAGAGCTTGTTCCATTTTTTAAGAGAAAGACTGTACATTTCAAACCCTTACAGATATCTGTAAAAAGTTTATTTTGACAATTTTTAAGAGTACATTAGCATATAGATGGTCTTACTGCTAATAGACATGGACTAAATGCCACCCAACTCTAATTTTTAGTTCATGAGGTATTTAAAGGGTGATGGCTTAGGAAGGACAAGGCAGAGAACATCACACCACTGGGAACTAATCAGTGTGATTCCAAAACTGACATGTTTTTGGAACACTAAGGAGTTAATGTAAACTCAAATCAACCATTAACTCTGCTCCACTCCCCTGTGAGTTGGATTAGTTTGACATCAGTCACCGTACACAACATGACCTTGTGCTCTGTAAAATACCAGACTATCATCCATCAACCACATACCATCTCATTACCATCTCTGTCAACAAATGGAGCCCTCTTTACCCTTTAACAACTCATTTATTTGAGTTTCAGTTTACAAGTTTGGTTATAACCAGTGAAGCACTGTTAAAACAAGAAAACCACAGTTGAACATTTGAGACCTTTTCAGTTACACATGAGGTCATGTACCTTTTTCATGTGACACATTAATGGTGTTACATTGTATTAAATAATGGAACATAAATTATATGGAATTTTTATTCTGTCATCATTAACCATTGCCAAGACTAAGGGAGGGCTGGGGGAGCATTGCCCCCCTAGATCTTCCTTGTGCCACTCAAACCATCACCAGTGATCAAGGGGGACCAACCCAAGCAAAATGATCAAAGAGGAGCCCCCCCCCCCAGTCAAACAAAGAGATAAACAGCCCACCCCAAAGATGAAAATGCCTCCGATCACATCCTAGTACCACCCCATCATTTACCTTAATTTTGGTTAAGGCAACCTTTGGTGTAACCAGGGACGTAGATTCCGGGGGTGGGGGTCTGGGGGAGGTAACCCCACCATTAATCAAAACAAGCAAGTACAACCCCCCACATTTGTTATACCATGATCAAACATGGAAATGTCCCGAACATCACCAATTCTCTCATGAACAACTTCATATTTTGTCTGTTTCTTATCTAAAGTTCTCATATGGCTTCAGAATACAAGGAATAGAGTGCATGAGTCTTATTGACCAGATCTTGGAGCTTGAAAGTCTCCACTCATTTGTAATTGCATGGAAAAGAACAATAAATTCATAATTTTTTCTCCAGTGTTGCATGGAACAAAGAAAATAATATGGGTTTTGAATGACATGATCATTTTTTGGTTGAACAATAACTAAATTACCTGTCTCCTTATTACAATTGTAATCCTTTTACTATGTAAATCATATCCTTTCTGGCCTAATTACAAATAGATTGCACTTTACTAAAGCTGATATTAAGGAAACAAAGTTAAGCACAGTGGGAGGTTTAAATGATAGGGTAGAGCTCTTGATTGTTTATAGAAACTTCCCCTTATCTGTGGTTAGGCACTCATTAACTCTTGCAGACGTCTGAGAAACTGTACACAAACACAAACCTGAGACAGTCAATCCACACATCTTATCACATGGCTTGTTGAGCGCGTTACCACGGAGATATAGCATCTGTGTAGGCTCATGCTACTCACCACGGACCACACCGAGAGCGAACCGCATTATAGCGATCACGAGGAGGTTAAACATACATCTAACTGCTTAGTTTCCAAAAGTGTATAGGGTCATTAGTGACCAGAGAAAAAGTTTACTATCACAGGATATCTATTTTTTGTTTATAACAAATAAAATAGTGCTATATTCCTAAAAATTACTACAATATCATGTCGATTTTCTGCACTATGTTGGTGAATTATTAGTATCCCATATGCATGTATACATACATTTTTAACATATTATTTGTTACTACAAGTGGCACTGTTGTTTCAGTGATTGACTTGATTTACATTTGACATTGCTATTTGACGAAGAAGCAATGTGGAAGTAAACAATAGCAAGTACAACAAATTAACAGTATGATATGGCTATTGCCATTTGGGTGAACTATTGAAATTCACCCAAATTTGAAGTTCATCTATTTAGACTCAGTAAGTGAAAATACATATGTGTAACTTATTATACATAAGCACATTACACGCTTATGTGTTATGTGCAGCTCAATATGTGTTTGACAGACAGTTTGTCTCATAAAAATTCAGCATGGAAGTAATTAATCTTGTTCAATATTTATTGTATAGTCTCTTTGAAATATGGAAAAAATACATCATAAAAAAATACCAGAACATATTCTATTCAATTATTTTCAAATTGTCTTGAAAATGTTTTTACAAATGTTCATTATCTGGGCATTTTGTAGATCCATTTGTGATGGCCTACATGCCAGGTTAAGACCCAAGATATGTAATAGTGTTTAAATAACACAGTGCTGGACTGGTAATCTGGCATACCATGCATTTTCCCGGTGGACCGACGCACTTTTGGGCAGATCAGAGGCGTAATGGCCATTGGGAGAACAGAGCGGGCCGGTGGTTCGGCAGCGAAACGTGCCGAATGGGCCGCGATAAGCAACAATGAGCCTCCGCGTTATGCAGAACGGACCACAAAATGGTGCCGCGATATGCAGAAAATGCCCCGCTCAACAGATGGGCAAGTTGCCATGTAAAATCCCGGGCCGATTTCTCTTCCCAGTTCAGCCCTGGCAAAACACCAATGCATTTAAAGGAATAGTCCGGGTTAAATACAAGTTAAGCTCAATCTACAGCATCTGTGGCATAATGCTGATTACCACCTAAATTAATTTAAACTAAAATCTACTTTTTAAAAAAGCAAAATGGCATTGGAAGTGAAAGGGGGCAAAATTTTGGAGTGTTTAAAGTCAGAAATGTGAAGCTTACACTCCTGGCACAAAAATGTAAGCAGCAAGGCTTTATTTGATGGCTTGAGGCATACATCTTCCACTTGATCACATTACAGAGGTTTTCAATGGGGTTCAGGTCTGGAGATTGGGCTGGCCACGACAGGGTCTTGATCCAATGGTCCTCCATCCATACCTTGATTGACATGGCAGTGTGACATGGAGCATTGTCCTGCTGGAAAAAACAATCCTCAGAGTTTGGGAACATTGTCAGAGCAGAAGGAAGCAAGATTTCTTCTAGGATAACCTTGTTCGTGGCTTAATTCATGCGTCCTTCACAAAGACGATTCTGCACGATTCAAGCCATGCTGAAGCAACCCCAGATCATCACCGATCCTCCACATGGTTGTCTAATGGACGGAGACCTAGAGAGTTCTACAAGCTACAGTGTCTCTTCATCCACTGTGAAATTTGGTGGAGGATCGGTGATCATCTGGCTTCAGCAAGGCTGGAATCGCAGATTCGTCTTTGTGAAGGAAGCCCAAAGCCCAATCTCCAGACCTGAACCCCATTGAAAACCTCTGGAATGTGATCAAGAGGAAGATGGCTGGCCAAAAGCCATCAAACAAAGCCGAGCTGCTTGAATTTTTTGCGTCAGGAGTGGCATAAATTCACCCAACTGCAATGTGAAAGACTGGTAGAGAGCATGCCAAGGCGCATGACAGCTGGGATTGAACATCAGGGTTATTCCACCAAATATTGATTTCTGAACTCTTCTGAAATTAAAACATTAGTATTGTGTTGTTCAAAAATGAATATGAACTTGTTTCCTTTGCATTACTCGAGGTCTGTAAACAGCATATTTTTTGTTATTTTGACCAGTTGTCATTTTCTGCACATAAATGCTCTAGCCTAAATGACAATATTTTGATTTGGAAATTTGGGAGAAATGTTGTCAGTACTTTATAGAATAAAACTAAAAAAATGTCATTTTACTCAAACACACACCTATAAATAGAAAATCCAGAGAAACTGATATTTTTGCAGTGGTCTCTTACATTTTTCTAGTGTTGTATAAGACAAACAATTTCAACATAGAGCGCTTGCTGAAGAGCGAAAGCTAATGTGTATGTGTACCGGCGTCATGTATGAACATGTTCTTCATGTGTGTTGATTACAGGGTAAAGCTCTTACACAAAGAACTATAGTATAAAAAGTTCATATGGAACTAAAAAAGGTTCTCCTTTTTTCACCTTGTAAGTCATATTAAGTCATATTCTCATGTGTAAATCAAGTTTTTCAAGTCTGCAAATGTGATATAAAGTATGAGTAGGCTAAGATATACAGTAATATTAACTTAAAGTTGTTTGACCATTGTGACCTTGAGCAAGACACTTACCTTAGGTTTCTACTCCAGGGGGGCTGTACCTGTAATACAGGTGAAACTCGAAAAATTAGAATATTGTGCAAAAGTTCATTAATTTCAGTAATTCAACTTAAAAGGTGAAACTAATATATTATATAGACTCATTACAAGCAAAGTAAGATATTTCAAGCCTTTATTTGATATAATTTTGATGATTATGGCTTACAGCTTATGAAAACCCCAAATTCAGAATCTCAGAAAATTAGAATATTGTGAAAAGGTTCAGTATTGTAGGCTCAAAGTGTCACACTCTAATCAGCTAAACACCTGCAAAGGGTTCCTGAGCCTTTAAATGGTCTCTCAGTCTGGTTCAGTTGAATTCACAATCATGGGGAAGACTGCTGACCTGACAGTTGTGCAGAAAACCATCATTGACACCCTCCACAAGGAGGGAAAGCCTCAAAAGGTAATTGCAAAAGAAGTTGGATGTTCTCAAAGTGCTGTCTCAAAGCACATTAATAGAAAGTTAGGTGGAAGGGAAAAGTGTGGAAGAAAAAGGTGCACAAGCAGCAGGGATGACCGTAGCCTGGAGAGGATTGTCAGGAAAAGGCCATTCAAATGTGTGGGGAGCTTCACAAGGAGTGGACTGAGGCTGGAGTTACTGCATCAAGAGCCACCACACACAGACGGGTCCTGGACATGGGTTTCAAATGTCAAACGTCTTACCTGGGCTAAAGAAAAAAGAACTGGTCTGTTGCTCAGTGGTCCAAAGTCCTCTTTTCTGATGAGAGCAAATTTTGCATCTCATTTGGAAACCAAGGTCCCAGAGTCTGGAGGAAGAATGGAGAGGCACACAATCCAAGATGCTTGAAGTCCAGTGTGAAGTTTCCACAGTCTGTGTTGGTTTGGGGAGCCATGTCATCGGCTGGTGTTGGTCCACTGTGCTTTATTAAGTCCAGAGTCAACGCAGCCGTCTACCGGGACATTTTAGAGCACTTCATGCTTCCTTCAGCAGACAAGCTTTATGGAGATGCTGACTTCATTTTCCAGCAGGACTTGGCACCTGCCCACACTGCCAAAAGTACCAAAACCTGGTTCAATGACCATGGTATTACTGTGCTTGATTGGCCAGCAAACTCGCTTGACCTGAACCCCATAGAGAATCTATGGGGCATTGCTAAGAGAAAGATGAGAGACATGAGACCAAACAATGCAGAAGAGCTGAAGGCCGCTATTGAAGCATCTTGGTCTTCCATAACACCTCAGCAGTGCCACAGGCTGATAGCATCCATGCCACGCCGCATTGAGGCAGTAATTAATGCAAAAGGGGCCCAAACCAAGTACTGAGTACATATGCATGATTATACTTTTCAGAGGGCCGACATTTCTGTATTTAAAATCCTTTTTTTGATTGATTTCATGTAATATTCTAATTTTCTGAGATTCTGAATTTGGGGTTTTCATAAGCTGTAAGCCATAATCATCAAAATTATATCAAGTAAAGGCTTGAAATATCTTACTTTGCTTGTAATGAGTCTATATAATATATTAGTTTCACCTTTTAAGTTGAATTACTGAAATTAATGAACTTTTGCACGATATTCTAATTTTTCGAGTTTCACCTGTAAGTGGATAAAAGCGCCAGATAAGTCACAAATGAATAAACTTATAATTGAGTGTATACCTTAAAATCCGCCGAGAGTTGAGGCGTGTATTGAAAAGTCCAAAGCGCTCGAACAAGGGACGCGAGCTGTTCCGTTACTTCTCCCTTCTCGTGTTGTACGTTCCCACTCCTCACAAACCCGTTTATATGACACAGATCCTGTTTATATCTCTCCAAACCCAGGTATTCAGCGAGCAAATCCGTATTGCTCAGGCATTGCACAACGGCGTTCATGAAGCAGGTGTTCCCGTGGTTCTTCAAACCTATCACGCCTGGCGTTTTATCCCCGTACAGCGAAGATGGTCGCTCTTTCGACGAGGAACGGCCGGTGGGAACCGATGAACTTTTCATCCCCTGGCCACTTTCCTCTTTTTTCAGATGTCCAGAGTTTCCAGCGCAAGGTGCGCTCTCTCCAAACCCACCATCGTCTTCTTCAGTCTCCGAGCGTTCAGTTGTTTCTCCACCGCCAGCCCAGCTTCCGAAACTTTTCATGATCCTAGTCACCAAACTTTCCACGGATTTCAACGATTTCCTCCGAAACAGCTTCACTGTGATTTTATCCTTGCGTTTGGTTGACTTCCCGGATTCTTCTTTCGCCGTCTTGTCGCGTTTATCCATAATTGCTTGTTAATTTCCCCTCAGGATCTCTGTATCTTCAAGCAGTGTTGATCTTGCGTCGACATGCTGCGGTCATTGTGGGTGATAGTGGTTTCACGCGCAGTTCGGCGCACGGGTTTTCCATTCGCTCGCTCGCGCGAAGGAATGATTGACAGATCTCCCATTGAGCGGTCAGAAACACACGTGACGTCACAGTGGCGGGAGGCTGTGACTGGGCTGGTGAGTCGTCAGCACGAGCGCTCCTTCTGCTTCGTAGTGGCGGGAAGCCGCGAGCGATGGAATGATGGACAGGATTTCATACCGCGGTCGGTACAGCAACTCACGTGACGTCATAGTGAGAAACGATTAACAGAGCGCGCGCGCTCTCTCTCTCTCTCTCTCTCTCTCTCTCTCTCTCTCTCTCTCTCTCTCTCTCTCTCTCACACACACACACACACACACACACGAGCGCCCCTGATACCTCATAGTGGCGGGAAGCTGAGAGCGATGGAATGATTGGCAGGTCTTTATTAGAGCGGTCACCGCGGTTACGTCATAGTGGTTGGTAGCTGTAAATGCGCGAAGTCACTTTATCAAGTATACGTGTTCAGCTAACTTTTTACAACAATAATATAGGCGCGGCGCTAAGTGTGGTCTTAACGGGCTTAAGCCCCGGATGCTCACTGACCCTAGAACCACCCCTGTTGTATACAGGGTTACTTTTGAAATGCATTCCACCACAGATTACAGATTACATGCTGTAAAATGTAATTTGTAATGTATTTCGTTAGATTACTCAAGGTCAGTAACATATTCTAAATACTTTGGATTATTTCATCAGCACTGGTAGATTTTTTTCACTTGTTTTGACTATAAAACTCTGCCAGTACAGTAAGACAAAATACACATGTTAAAAATACATTCTCTGAAAAACCTAAATATCTTATGCAGTGTTGTAAAGATAAATCTAATTGATATTTTTACAGGAAAATAATACAAACATTATTATCAAGAATATGATTTTGCCCTAATATCAAAGGTCTTAATAGAAAAAAAGAAATTATGATCCAACGTGAATTTTCTTGATAAAAAAACATGATCATGCCTGGTAACATGTGCATGTAAAATGGATAAAAATAGCATTTTAGCTTAGTGTAAAGTTTTTAACACAAGGATGATTTCTATTCCTTCTGCTCCAAACTTCAAACGTACTTCTCTGTCTGCTCGTATGAATGTGACACATCATAAGAAAGTGTTTCACCGCTATTCAAATGCACCTTGGATCGCATCATTTATATGTATAAATGGGACTAAATATTAAATGAAACAAATGACAATAAAATGCAAAGTAATCTCTTCAGTTATCAAAATAATTTTTGAATGTAACTGTATTCTAATTACAAATTATTTAAATTGTAATTGTAGTGGAATACTTTTATTTTGTATATTAAATACGTAATCCCGTTACATGTATTCCATTACTCCCCAACCCATGTATATATATGTATATTCCCTCATTATTTAGCGATAATATTCAAAAACTTTATTTGATATATTCATTTTGTGTGTATGTAATTGATAATAAAATGTGCTGTAAACATTTGAATGTTTCACATCAAGCACAATAATGAGTTTTACAGAAGCCATGAACCACAATATAATTTGATTTATTTGATCTAGGCGCCTGCGATGGACTGGCGACCTGTCCAGGGTGTCCCCCGCCTTTCGCCCAATGTTAGCTGGGATAGGCTCCAGCCCCCCGCGACCCTGTACACAGGATAAGCGGTTGACGATGGATGGATGGATGGATGGACGATCTAGGCGCAATTTTTAAATTATTATTATTGTGTAGTGCAGGCTTATTCAACTGGCGCCTGCAGGCCGTTTGAAATTTTCAGTGGCCGGCATGAGGTTGTCAATTATCTTAGTGGCTGTTCACACCGAATGCGTTTTGTGTCTGATGGTGCTGATTTTCAATTGTTCTATACTTAATACATTTACACTAGAGGGAAGTCGCAGGTCTCAATGTTTTTACAGTGTCTTGTGCAGGAGTGCCAAGTTTTTAGATGTTTTCAGAAGTTGTGCTACAAATAATTATTATCCGGAATTGGGGCCTGGGTAGCTCAGCGAGTAAAGATGCTGACTACCACCCGTGGAGTTGTGAGTTCGAGTCCGGGGCGTGCTGAGTGACTCCAGCCAGTTTTCCTAAGCAACCAAATTGGCCCGGGTGCTAGGGAGGTATAGAGTCACATGGGGTAACCTCCTCGTGGTTCTGCTCTTGGTGGGGTGTGTAGTGGATTGTGCATGGATGCCGTGGAGAATAGTGTAAAGCCTCCACACGTGCTATGTGTCTGCAGTAACGTGCTCAACAAGTCACGTGATAAGATGCATGGATTGATGGTCTCAGATGTGGAGGCAACTGAGATTTGTCCTTCACCACCCAGATTGAGGCGAGTCACTGCGCCGCCACGAGGATTTTGAGCGCATTGGGAATTGGGCATTCCAAATTGGGGAGAAAAAAATTATAATTATCTGGAATTTTGACAAAATTTTGAGTAAATAACTTAAATCACACTGAAAAAGCGATAGTTCAGATAAACAGAAAGTAATATTCATTAATTTGGTGAAGAAAGCATTCGAGTTTGAATCATTACATCTTTTAATTTTTTTATAAAATTTTTCTGTGAATTTTTTTCTCTCTGAATGTTTTTCTCTGAAATTGTATTTTTCACTCTACATTTTTTTTTCTCCTCAAGAGGCAACACATGATAAAAATATTTGTATTGCTATCTATCAATTCCGTATGAAACAAATGTAACAAGTTAATTTAATTGTGGATTTTGTATACTATTATGATGATAGTGAAACTTTGTAATACGGCACTTTTTGTACCACTGTCTCCCTAAGATGATTCGCTGATGTTCTTCCTCTTTTGTAAGTCGCTTTGGATAAAAGCGTCTGCCAAATGAATAAATGTAAATGTAAATGTAAATTTAATGTATTAGAATACTGTCTAACATTATATTTGTATTAATATTAGTAAAATATTCTTGTTGTCGTGTTATACTTATTATATAGTTATTATATGTTTCACTATAGCTATAAATCAACAGATAAAGTACCACAGACATTCTGTGACCTTGAAGACATTCGATTTCATATTGACTGATAGTGACACCTGGCGGCTGAGGTTGGTATCACATGTTAATTGTTTGTTAGCTAGAAGAAGAAAAAATCTCGGATAAAGGATAAAACAATTCATTTCAGAGAGAAAGAAAATTCAGAGAGAAAAGAATGTATTTTTATAATACCTTAATATACCTTTCAGTGTATTTCTGACCTGCCAACACACACAATCTGGTGGCATTTCAATTTAACAGAGAAAGTGCAGTTCATGTGACTAAAATACCATTGTTTCAAATAGAGAATCAAGAGCATAATATACCATTTACATTGTGGACGCAATAATTTAGAAATATGAGCATCATTTTGATTCAGAACGCACTATAACCAAGTGTATTTATTGTCTGTAATAAAATGTTTAGAATGTGGGTTTGTTGCATCTCTAATTGATATAAGCAGTAAAACTGAAATACTGCAAAACTTTATTTCCACAGCAATTTTCCACTTTCTAAAAAGTACAATGGCATTACCATCTGATGCCATAACTTTACCATGATTCTGCCACAGTGCTTTTTGTAAACTTACCAGGATTTAAAAAAGAGCAGGGACTTAGAAACAGACAGTCTTTTAAAAATATCACTATGTGGGGAAAAAAGGTTAAAACAAGCAATTTGTGATCGAACATATTGACCCATAAAAACGATGTTTTAGTTCTCCAAATTACAGTAGCACTGTAAGAAATAAAATAAATCAAATATAATTTTACAATACTATATTAGTACAATAGACTTTATACATCATGGCCAGCCTGTAGGTGTGGATGATGATGTAATCCCCTCTGATTGTCTAATATTGCTCCACTACACCCACGATGTATTCACTGTGTCCTTTAGCCTCGTGGCTTTTACTGTCCTTCAATTAACTTCACACCTTCACAGGTTTATCATCACCTCTTGTGGAAAGAACGGACATTCAATCAAAATGGAATTTTTATTAACAATGCGTTCACTTGTTATCACTTCACTGCCACGATGAGGAAAAAAAATTCTGTTTAATTCTGTCATAAAACCAGACCACCTACTGTTTTTCCATTTCTTCAGCAGTCAAACTGCCAAAGCACTGAAGTAGCTTTCAACTCTGTCCTGTTTACATTGTAAGAAGCAGAGGAGATGTGTCTATGTAATGGCCAAAATACCTATTTTTAGATTATAGCTGCTTTATGCTTCTACCTTTTATGTGCAAATGAGGTGAAAGTACCACACTTTTTTAGTTCATATTCAAAGTTATTTTTAGCACTACATTACTTTCTTTCTTCCTTTTTAAGTTGCTTCTTATTTTGACACCACTTTATGATAAACAAAAAAAAAATGCTGTTAACTGGACTGTATAAACAGGTTACACACTATTAGTGTGGAACAAAGCTTAGTTATTATATGCCTATTACATGCTATTATTGCCTTGGTTGGTTTTTCATTAAACTTCTTAATTTTGAACCTTAAGCTAACATTAAACCTGGCTGTTTTAACAGGATGAGAAAGGAACTGACTATGAATGAACGTCAGGGTAAAAAAAATAGACATACTGATGAAGTTCGTAATATCTAAAAACAGCCATTATCTCTACACAGCAATGACAACATGCTGTTAGCACAGCACAAATGTTAGCACAGCAATTTGGTGCACTACTAGTGAGCTGCATAGACCAAATAGTCTGAGTATACAATTCTGGAAATGAAAGAGCTTTATTTGGCTTTAGATGGAATCACTGAAACATCTCTTTGTGATAAAATCACTTACTAAACTTTTCTTTGTAAAATCTAATTTTACAACTTCATTGCCATCACAACATAATGCCGTTAACCCTAAAATGACCATAAGCCTAACCCTAACCTGTTTATTGTGTTTATTAAGAGTCCCACAGACACCCTACACCAACTCCTACCCTTAAACCAAACCCTAAACTTCCCTTACAAAAATGAACCATGGTTTGACTGCAGTAACCATAGTACCATGCTATTAAGTAGTATTTTATTTCATTATATAAGTAGTATTAAAGGAAATATTAAGAGTGGAAACAGGATGGGAAAAAGTGGAACAAAAGGCGGATTAAAACCCAGATCGTCTGCACGAAAAGAAGCACATCTACAATGGTGTTGTTACACACTACACAATTGCAGCAACATGGGAGATTGCAGTTTGTCTTCAATGTCTGTTTCTACCAGAATATTGGAGTGCAAATAGCAGTGCTGTGTGGCAGGTGCTTTTTACACCTAGTGCAAAGTCACTCCATTTGAACAACTTGACAGCTTAAATAATACAATTAATTAAAATAAGTTTAAAGTGAAGAATTAAGCGATTTTAGCCGTTCTAATTCCACTACACTGAGCAGTTGATTTAGCCACGCCCCTTCTTTCCAAAACACTGCACCGATACCGTTAAAACCAACACAAAAGATGTTCCCACGGTTGACGAACACAACAGCAGCGAAACAGGGCCCCAACTGACAAATTCTGAATTAAGCCTCAATAATTCACTGCAACTACAACACTATTAGAACACACAATTATTGACAGGCAGAAAGCGTCCATTTTTGTTTGCATTTACAAAGTCTAGATCAGCATATTTCTCTAGTGAAGCATTGAATCTGATCATCTTTTTTGATCTGAAAATATTTAAAATCTCACGAATCACAGATTTGGTCAAGACAGCGCACGTCACATGCATGTCATCTATTTTAAATCATAGGTATCTCTGTCATAGGATTTTATAGATTATCAGTTGATTATGGCTAACGGCGATTTTTAGCTTCTAAATCCCCTGCCATCCCTGGGCGAAGTCAGTGCATTACAGATGGAAAGATCATCTGTGAATTAGGAGTGGTGGTGGCGTAGTGGCTAAAGCACAGGGCTGTTAATCAGAAGGTTAATCAGAAGGTCGCTGGTTCAAAACCCACCATTGTGTCCTTGAGCAAGGCACTTAACTCCAGGTTGCTCTGGGGGGATTGTCCCTGTAATAAGGGCACTGTAAGTTGCTTTGGATAAAAGTGTCTGCCATAAATGTAAATTATGACTTAAATTCACAGAAAGATATTGTATAGTTTCAGTTAACTTGAAAGAAAGTCATGTGGACTGTTTATATGGTGTTTTAATGATGCTTTTTGTGCTTTTAGGAGCTTGACAGATAGTCCATATGAAATGTCATGGAAAAGAACTATGTGAAGATTCTTTAAAAATCCTCCTTTTGTGTTCCATGGGAAAATAACAGCATACAGGATTGGAACAAAACCAGAGTGAGTAAATAATAATACCATATTCATTTTTTGGAAGAACTGTTCCTTTAAATATATTTGTCTATATGTGCATCCTATTGGAATATCATATATTTCCTGACAGATATCACTTAAATGGATACAAAAATAGTAATAAGTGAGGTCCTTGAATATGGTCTAGCTTTTGGCGCCCTCTGTGGTACCTATACAGTATATGTATGACAATCTGTCTTCTGCGCAACACTAGTAAAGAGTTTTAGAAGAATATATTAGCTCTATAGAATGCAATGCAAGTGAATGTGACCAAAAAAACAAAACATAAACAAACATAAAAGCAGCATAAAAGTAATCCATTAGACTCCAGTGGTTTAATCCATGTCTCCTGAAGCGATTCAATCGGTTTTGGGTGAGAACAGACCAAAATATAAACACATTTTAATTACAAACTAACACCAGCAGTCTCCTTGGCGATCATGATTTCAATCAGCGTGAAGCATTTACTTGTTTCCATTAATCATGGTATAAATATTGGGAGAGGGTGTTGTACTGACTTGTTTTGATTTGATTTGATTTTATATTTAAAATCTCCATGTGCTTCTGGGATCAAAGTGACTCAAAATGATATAGCAGCTCAAATAGCTTCACATGTTCAAAAACTACAGTCTGAGATGCATGAGCATGTTAGGAGTCTACTGTAAATGCAATGGACAGTTGTGCATAATGTAGAGTGACCCATTCCCCCTGACACCTCTGTCCCGTTTAAAGTTCATATAGCATCCCACTACTCAGAACTGGGCAATTTAAAGGTCAAATTGGGGTCATGTCCGGCATCGACCACCCATCTCTAAACACAATATCCATTCAAAGAACCATATGTTTGAAAGAAGACCCCAGAAATCATACATTTGATAAATGACCATAAAACGGCAATAAAGCTGACTCAAACAAGGCAAGCACTTTACTGTCCTGCTGAAAGAGAGTTTTCAGAGGATATTTGGCTCTGGCGTAGGAATCAGTATAGCAGTAACCGGTTCTTTCATACAAAGAATAATTTTCAGTGAAAGAGAAGCTTACGTTTTAAGATTCCACTCTGTGTGGGAGTGAACAGAACAAGCTAGACAATTAGACTTTATCTTATAGATCTCTATTCAGCTACGTCTTAGTCATAACTCCGGTTTTGACCCCAATAAATTATGTGGAAACATTTTTATTCTTCCTGGTACAGTGTTGAGACAATTTAAAAGGGCTTGGAAATCAGTTTCAATAAATATTTAAAAGGCAAATTTGACATATGTAGTGTGTATGAAAATGCACAGAAGCCACATAAACAAGCTGATAAACTTAATTACAAATTGCATTTAGCATTTTCACCAAAAGGGGGCAGTATTCTGAAAGAAATGACATTTGTTGATGTCTTGCTCTAAATTAGTTATGTAAACATTATACCTGTTAACATGATTTTAGTGTGATAAAATGCTATCTGAAAAGTTATGTCCAATATTACAACTTCATTGCCATGTCACGGTAACATCCGTAAACCCTGTAAGTGATTTTACCACACTACATTTACATTTGGCAGACGCTTTTATCCAAAGCGACTTACAGAGCCCTTATAACAGGGACAATCAAGTGCCTTGCTCAAGGACACAATGGTGGTGGCTGTGGGGATCGAACCAGCAACCTTCTGATTACAAGTTTACCAGTTATGTGGTTTAGACCACTACACCACCACCACCACCATACTAAAATCATATTAAGTGTCATGTGTCTTTTATTAATATAGACAAGTTAATTGTTGTTGCCACCTTGTAAAACTTTCTTTTCAAACAAGTGCGTAATCATGTACCACATGACGCATGGAAGCTACATGCATCCTGTATAATAGACAACATCAGAGATGATATCGTCTACCATTACCCGCTTTACAGATAAGATGTAAAGTTGTAAAGTTGTCACACAGACCTCAACGCTTGGTTCACAAAACACCATGACGGTGACAATCAACAGATTGTTTTATTTTTATCATGAATGGGTAATGATGAGTAGAAAATGAACTTTAGACTTCACAAAACTAGAGGACAACAAACGTAACAACAAATTCAACAATAAAATTGGTTTAAATCAACCTGAAAACAGTGAAATCATACAGGCTCATTAATTATTCAAAGCCAGTTCATGCAAGGAACACCAGCCTTGAAAAGTTAAGTAAAATGTACTTATTTCATTTACCAATTCAATTTTCTCAAATTAGCAAATAAATATGGCAAGGTTCTCTTCTTTAGGTCTTATGATGACACATTGTAAAGAAAACAAACAATCAGAAATAATATTTACATATATGCAGTGCTCGAATTGAATCAAGTCTTATGGGGTGTCCCCATAAGTGTATGTGTTTGTTTTTGGGAGGTCTCAAAAAATGTTAATATCGTGGAAACGTTTTTGTAATTTAATATGTGGAAAAGTGGAACTTTCATATATTATAGATTCATTACACATAAAATGAAATATTTCAAGCCTTTTTTTGTTGTAATCTCGATTACGGCTTACAGCTCATGGAAATCCAAAATCCTGTATCTCAGAATAAAGAATTTATAATACAGAAATGTCGATCTTCTGAAAAGAAAGTTAAAGTTGAGTTTTGCACTCAATACTTGGTCGGGACTCCTTTTGCACGAATTACTGCAAATAATTATTGCTTTGTGGTCCAAAGTCTAAAGGCAAAATTTTGCATTTAATTTGGAAATCAAGGTCCCAGAGTCTGGAGGAAGAGTGGAGAGCTACAGAATCCAAGTTGCTTGAAGTTCAGTGTGAAGTTTACACAGTCAGTGATGATTTAGTGTGCCATGTCATCTGCTGGTGTTGGTCCATTGTGTTTTCTCAAGTCGAAAGTCAACGCAGCCATCTACCAGGAGATTTTAGAGCACTTCATGCTTCCATCTGCTGACAAGCTTTATGGAGATGCTGATTTCCTTTTCCAGCAGGACTTGGCACCTGCCCACAGTGCCAAAACTACTAGTAACTGGTTTGCTGACCATGGTATAACTATGCTTGATTGGCCAGCCAACTCACCTGACATGAACCCCGTAGAGAATCTTTGGGGTATTGTCAAGAGGAAAATGAGAGACACCAGACCCAACAATACAGATGAGCTGAAGGCCGCTATCAAAGCAACCTGGGCTTCCATAACACCTCAGCAGTGCCACAGGCTGATTGCCTCCATGCCACGCCACAGTCATGCAGTAATTTGTGCAAAAGGAGCCCCGACCAAGTATTGAGTGCATAAATTAACACACTTTTCAGAAGGTCGACATTATAAATTCTTTATTCTAATATTTTCAGATACAGGATTTTTGAATTCCATGAGCTGTAAGCCGTAATCATCAAGATTATGAAGACCCGAAAATGCATGTGACTTCAAAATACATTGAAAAATCTCAAAAACTGTTGAAAATAATTAGATGGCTTCCAGACTCACTGGATGGTATCACTGTCAGATTCATCAGTGGCACAGGCATCATTATTTCATAATGTCTCAGAAAGCAGTGATAAAGTAGCAGTCAGTAACTTCAAAAGGACCTGTTTAAGGACCATTTTTATTACTTAAAAAGTAGCAAAAGGATGGCAAAATACTATCAGCCTGTAATGATCCTATAGAGAGGAGATTAGTTATGAACCCAGGTGCGGGAGCTTTATTAAAAGAGTGCAGGACAACTGTGCAAACAGGATACAGTCTTTAGAATGGTTCAGAAGTCTAACAGACATGAACAAAGGAGATTCTCAAAAGTCAACTCAGCATTCATCCATAAAAGCCACCAAGGTAATTTCAGGAACCAGTGGGTGAAGACAAACCAAAACTCATGACAGGTAAGTATTCACTGGCTTGTATCATCAACATCGTCTTGGATTAGAACAGAACTCAGGACAGGTAAGGATCACTGGTAAGCATCAACTTTCTTCAGAGGCAGGGATAACAAAATTCTCAAATGAGGAATGAAACTCAAACAGAAATGCATACAGAGACTAGGTATAAACTCAGTCTCTTTGCCCACAACTGAAATGGAGAACTGAACATAACATGTTTCTCAATGCAGGTAGGAATAAACGTAGTCGTTCCAAAATATAACTTCAAAGTAGTTGAGTGAATATTCTAGGAAAATCGAGAAATAACAGTCAGGAATCAAACAAGGACAGTCTCTTTTTCAATATAAACAGTACTCATAGAAAACACTTATCTGAAGTCCAATCAAGACACAAATAACATCCAGGAAAACATAAGACGAAGTGTCCTTCCATGAGTGCACAGAGTGTAAGTATTACAACATTCAAGACCAGACAAAGACTGATTGTCACTGCAGTGTTTTAAAGCACTCCAAACACTCCAGTATCGAGCATCTAATGTGGCTCTTTAATGTTCTGGGAAGCACGAGCAGGCAAACAAGGTAAATGTGTAAGCTTAAATGTTTCCAATTTATGCAAGGAATACAAAAGCCCCGACATGAAGTGGATAGATATAGTAGAAAGATATATAGAGAGAGAAAATTGAAGTCAGTAAGAAGCTTTCTCTTCCCGATTACAAGTGGAGGTTTATTATTTTCAATTTTTTAGCTAAAGTTAGCTTCACCGGAGCAGCGCCAAGCAAGCAGTCATGTCAACGATGGCATGCGCTTAGCGGTCTTTAGATGTGGGGCAGGGCATTTACATAGATATGACAACTAGCCTATATACAAACTTTAATCAAATTTGTCATTATTATTTTTACTAAAATATAAGTATTTTGGCAACCATCCCAAAGTCTATTTTGTACTTCAGAGGGGTCCCTAATGGCTTATTGGGGGGGGGGGTCCAGGGGGTCCCGGATCCCACCAGCCCCCCTCAATTCGAGCACTGCTTATAAACTAGAGCATTCATTTTTACATTTGAATGTAGATGTCACTTCATATTTTAAGTACACCCTAACCTCTAAACTAAATTATTCAATGTAAAAAGTACTGTAAGCTGTTCAATGGAAAGGAGGAGGGGAGAACCGGCCTGGCGATATAAACAATACTTGATTAACTGATTAACTTAAATCAAACACAAACACACACACACATGACGGACATGTCCGTAAACGATCTCTCTCTCGTCGCACCACCGTCCGCAATCTGCCTTTATCCCTCTTAATTAGCCTGATAAGGGACCGGGTGTGTATAATCACAACCCGGCCCCGCCCTCTGCCCTGTCACATGCCTCCCTCGTTCTTTCAGGCAGGGGAGCCCCTGGCATAACGTACACCCCACCCCCCTCTTTCCCTGAGGGAGGGTGTGCCCTAGCCCTGTCTGCCGGCAGGTCATCCCCATCTACCTGGATGAGGGAGGGGACAAGGGGAGGGAAACAGAAATATAAAAAATGGGGGGTACTTCCTGTAACAGTGTAGTACCCCCCAAAAAAAAAACACTGTCAAATTTAAATGAGAGGGAAAAGGCCAATGCAGAGCGGCAGTGAGATAGAGAGAGGAGAGAGAGATGGGAAAAAACACTTACTCGTCAGTTCTCCGATACGCCGTAGCTTGTTCCTCGGCCACTCCTCCACCCTCTAATGGACGACAGGCAGATCGGAGGCAGTCCTCCAGCCCCTGTACTGTACTACAATAATACATTAATGATTAACTTAAACAAAAGACAAACACACACATGACGGACATGTCCTCTCTCGTCGCACCACCATCCACAATCAGCCTTTATCCCTCTCAGAGGCTTAATTAGCCTGATAAGGGACCGGGTGTGTATAATCACGACCCGGCCCCGCCCTCCGCCCTGTCACAAGTACTTAATCTTTTCTGCTATATTTACTTAATAACAAAATCTTTTTTAGAGAGAAAAAGAAATTGATGTTTGTTAATGCATGGGTGTTAGAGTCATGCCACATGTGAATACATATGTGTGAGTTTTGCTGGTTTTCTCTTGTTGTTTAAGGCAGGCCATAATTATTGGTCATTTTTACGCCCACATGAGCTCTTACTGCTAAGATGTCATTTTCCAGTTTTTGAACAGTGTTCAAAGAGATATGAGTGTAGCATATGTGTAAATGCCTCCTTCCGCAATGACACGTTTTTTTAATGTAATAATTAAGAGTCACAATATTTATAATGTTACCATTAGGTCATTGTAATATCACATTAAATGTTGCCCAGATGTTCAGAGATGGCCTACAGAATCCCAAGGAGCATGGAGAAATATGTATTCATTGTCTGCTGTTGGTGAGTTGTATAGCAACTTTTGTAAAAATGCATATATTTAACTGTTGTAATATTATATTGTTGAAACATTCACCTTCATTTTGAGTATTTATACATAATTTGTACTCCTGCTAGCTCAAATGCTAGAGAACATGACATTCAGTTTTACTGAAATTACTGGAATAGCCAAACACTTGTAATTAGAAGAGGGTGTCTGCATGCTTTTGGTCATGTGTATATTTTTCAACCACACACTATATAAAGCACTATGCATTAATAATGAGCCTGTGCCTTACATTTTTTCTCTAACTTGGCCAATTCTTTCCAACACAATATTCTGAATGCTTTCAGAAATGTGCGATATTATGAGAATGAACAGTTTGGTTTTGAATGGAGTAGGTCAGCAGATGTCACTTCAATTGAATCTGAACAAACCCACAACTTAGAGAGCAGAAGAATGTAGGAAATGTAATCACTCATAGAGCATAATAAGAATAGTGAAGTGAGGTCAGGGTGATTTGGCTAAAATAAGCTGATGGTGAAATGACCCAGACTACTGTGAGGATCATTTTCAACACATTTCTTCACCACTTTACTTCTTCAAAACACTTTGCAAAAGAGATTTTCTAAAGCGCAGGAGTCTTTACAGATGACGTGAGCTTTGAGAATGGAATTCTGGCTATAAAAGGAATTGATTATAAAGATTTACACGGTGGGAAACGCACGTTACTGTATGTAAAGAAAATACTTTTTATTGTTCTTCAGTATGGTCATTTCATTTATGTATTTGGAAAACATAATTTGTGATATAACTTGAGGCTCAAATATAGTAAGCAGATAATGGAGGTCCCCACTTATGTTCATGAATGTTTAGACAAAAACAGCATTACTGAAAGAACAGTTGTGAAAAGCTAAAAACCAACTAACCAAAAAGGAACTCATAAATGTGCCAAACAGAACAGTATAGTTCATGTCATACTGACTGGCTGGAAAGTAGACATTTCTGTAAAGACTTGTTTTGCAATCTATGTGGACAAACCCTGATCCAATACCCCACTCTTTTGGGGGCACAAATGACTTAACAAAAGGGGAGCATACTATGTTAGTGGACATAGGTGAGCAATCCAGGCTTTCAAACTTTTTAATGACCTCCAAATATGAAGAACCCCTTGCCCTTCCTAAATTTTAAAGGCAGCTATTAGGTATATTTTCATGTATAAAGACCCATTTATACTGTGAGAGAAAAATAGTAATATTGTTATAGTAATAGTACTATTGGTGTGATTTTATAAAAGACAACAGGTGTTTACAAAATGAAGTAATTGGCTTACATTGTCATTTTACTATGTTAAATTTTACTATGTCATTTTACTGTTAAATACTTCACATTAAGGATCAGTTACTTTATATATACTGTATTTAATAGTGCTGTAAGTCGATTACATTTTTTTAATCGCAATTAATCTAATAATTCTTTATAGTTAATCGTGTAAAAAAATATGCGTTAAACTTTTTAAATGAATTACATGTGTGAACATGTTAATTCTGAGAGCTCTAATATTTAATATGAATTACTTTGTATTAAGTTGACTTTTTAAATAAATATTCTGGGTTCAATACAAGTTAAGCTCAATCGACACCATTTTATGCCATAATGTCAATTACCACACAAAAAGTATTTAGACTCATGCCTCCAAAAAAAGGTTACAGTGAGGCACTTACAATGGAAGTGAATGGGGCCAATTTTTGGAGGGTTTAAAGGCAGAAATATGAATCTTAACATTTTATAAAAGCACTTATATTAAATCTTGTGTTAAAACTTCTGTATTCTTTTAGCTGTACAGTTGTTAAAATTGATGTTTTGGGGGTTTTAGGGTTTACAGTGTAATGTCATCATAGTGACGAATTTGTTGAATTGGATAAAACTTTACACAGAAAGGGTTTGTAAGTGATTTTACACTAAGATCATGTTAACATGTATATTGTTTACATCTTGTGGCTATACTTTTGAAACAGTATTTATCATTTATGGATCAGCCACACTCACTTCCATTGTAAGTGTCTCAATGTAACCCAGATGTTTTCTATTTCTAAAGAAAAGGAGGGACAAGTCAAACATTTTTTTGTTGTATTCAATATTATGCCACACATGCTGTTGATTGAGCTTAACTTGTATGGAACCCTGAATATTACTTTAAGCATATTGTTTTCTCCTCAATATTCAGGTAGTTACATATATACATTTTTGGTTTGAGTTCTGTCAAAGAACCTGAAACCCAGTGGTTTTAAAGTCAAAATATTCACTTACTCAACCTGTACAATCCACTGTTTTTTCCAAAAGCACCAGCGATGCTTGAACGAATGGATCTCCCTTGGTCAGCATTGAGTTATTGAGCAGACTGAAATTAAATCATTTTTATAGGCAGCAAGCTATGTATGAAAGACAACATGCTTCCAGGCTGAAATGCCTCCAGGATCACATACTCTCCACTTTTGAAGATATTCCATCAGTTTATGACTCTCTGAGCAATAAAAGAAACAATTTGAACCTCAAGGCTTTAGATTGCCAGAATGGATATATAGAGCATTTGATCTTTATATTCAACCTCAATGCATTTTTTAATCCCATTTTCCATCTTTGTACCAAAAGAAGTGTGCTCCAGTTGAGTAGGAACCATCTTGAGAACTACTGACTTCTACTGTAGTAACCATAGTCATGCTGAGACCAATACAATGGGCTTCTGACTTGCTGTTTTAAGTTTACGTGTTTAAGCATTTCAGATGCATGTTTGGGGCATGTTTGCAGGGCAGCTTTGCTTTAGGCCCATTTCACACAGCTTGCGTAAACAGCGGCCATATAAATAGGTTACAGCATTCACACTGTGAGCATAAACACCTGACCTAAACAAAAAAATTGGGTGAAAATGCACCATAGACCTATTTATCTACATAATCTTATATTAAAGGCTTTTATAAAGCAACATAAAATGGTGGTGGTGGCGTAGTGGCTAAATCACAGGGCTGTTAATCAGAAGGTTGCTGGTTTGAACCCCAGAGCCACCATCATTGTGTCCTTGAGCAAGGCACTTAACTCCAGGTTGCTCCAGGGGGATTGTCCCTGTAATACTTGCATTGTAAGTTGCTTTGGATAAAAGCGTCTGCCAAATGCATAAAAATGTAAAAAATTTAAAATAATGAAATTAACTTTGAAAAAGGTCTTTGAAAAAAGACTTCTGTCTGGCTTAATGCACATAAACTGCACTTGCTATTCAGTAAATCTGACTGAATACAGATGATTTAAACCATTTATAGATTCACATTGATGTTTGGTTTCTGTTCAATGTAGATTATTTACCATTAGGGTGTTTTAAATGCCCCTACTCATGTTAAATTATAATAGTTCCCAATGGCTTACTCCCGATAATCGGTTTATACGTTTTGCAAACATTGCAAGCCTGTTGTTGCTTTTGCGCAGTTAACTTGAGTTTGAAACAAGCCTTATTCTTGACCTTAAAAAAGCCACTTCAACTATGTCAATGGGATCCTATGTTCTGAGACATGGCTCAAAACCATAGGTGCATTTTGAGGCATCATGGAATACATGGAGTGATCTCTTTGTCTCCTGAGAGTCCAATGAAGGTTTATGTGTTATAGGCCTGGCAATTCTCTTTCACTCTCACTCAAGGTTTGAAACAGGTCTTCAAGAAGTAAGTATTCATCCTAGGCATGATAGCCTAATCACAGTCCGTACAAATGGTGAAAGATGTTTCAAGCTTTGTTGGTGTTCCAATCACAGAGGTAAGTTATTTCTTTAGATTGAGATCAAAATCCTGTCGTCTTAATCCAAAGGGATGGAGACCTTGGCAATATGAACTGGTGGTAGATGGATATAAGGCCAAGTTCCAGTCCTGGTCATTTTGAAACCTGAAATTCTGGCTTCACTTTTCCTGGCTTTCCCAAATGGTTTGACATACTCATGCCAGATGGAATCTGTGCTCCGTTTAACATGTTTAAATCCATTCTGCAGAATTCCACTTATTTTGCCCCAAAATCAGCACAGAAAATGTGGAAAGAATCTGCAGATTCAGCCTAGGCCTGTGCCTGCTCACGAGTAACCACACATAAGCAGTGAAGCTATTACTAAATAACTTATTGCTGAAAGAAATACTGGAAGAATTGTGTTTCTTTCCATATAAATGTATTGGTCACATGATCAGACTAGCTTAAAGGGATAGTTCCAATTCTGTCATTATTTACTTACCTTCGTTCCATTTCATACTCATATGGTAAATGGTCTGCACTTATATAGCGCTTTTTTAACCTTAACGGTTTTCAAAGTGCTTTACACTGTGACTCATTCACCCATTCACACTCACACATTCACTCACCAATGGCAGCAGAGCTGCTATGTAAGGTGCTAGCCTGCCATTGGGAGCAACTTGGGGTTCAGTGTCTTGCCCAAGGACACTTTGGCATGTGGAGTCATGTGGGCCAGGAATTGAACCGCCAACCCTGTGATTAGTGGCCAACACTCTCTACCACCTGAGCCATGCTTTACCCAGAGCAACATGTCGTATAGTGTATTCATGCGATACATTTTATTGGTACGTGTATTAACTGGGACTCAAACCCACTGTGAACTTCAGAGCTTCTTAAAATCACATGCTATAAGGAATTTACAATCCTGGGGCCAAATCCAAGAAACATTCGTAAGAATACAATTCTTTTAAAATACAATTTTTTGTTTTTGTTAGTTTCAAACTTACAAAAATGTTTTGTATTCCCCAAAAAAGTCTTCTAAAGTATGTTATTATCTTTTTTCTTAAATATTCGTTTAAGAAATATTCACAAGGAATATTTCAGGTTCAATACAAGTTTCATCGACAGCATTTGTGGCATGTTAATAACCACAAAAACTAATTTCGACTTGCCCCTCTTTTTCTTAAAAACAAACAAAAAAGCTCAAATCTGGGTTACAGTGAAAAGGGCCAGTTCGTAAACGTAAACATTTTCACTGGTTTAAAAGTAGTCACAAGACGTAAACAATATGCTTTTAACATGATTTCAGTGTAATCAAATTGCTCACTAATCTTTTCTGTGTAAAGTTATATCCAAATTTATAACTTCGTTATAAATGCAGTATTCCCTAAAATCCTAAAACGACTATAAGAATTATGATCTATACAAATTTACAGCTTAAATAATACACAAATTTCAACAGAGGAAATAATGTAAGTGCTTTCATTAAATTATCAGGTTCACATATCTGCCTTAAAACCCTCCTCAATTCGACCCCATTCATTTGTCACATTTTGTAAGGAAAAGGAGGGATGAGTTGACATATTTTGTGATAATCAACATAATGCCGCAAATGCTATTTATTTAGCTTATTAGAATATCCCGTGTTCAATACAAGTTTATCTCAATCGACAGCATTTGCAACATAATGTTGATTACCATCAAATGTAATTTAGACTTTTCGTAAAAAAAAAATATATTATTATTATTATTTAGTAGTTTCTTAAAACTTGTGTATTAAGCTGTAAAGTTGTTTAAATCATAGTTTTTTCATCATCATGGGAACAAAGTTGTAAAATTGGATATAACTAATGCAGAAAAGATTAGCAAGGGATTTTATCACACTAAAATCATGTAAACACACATATTGTTTACATTTTGTGGCTATACTTTAGAAACAGTGAGTATTTTAATGTTTACGGATTGGCCCCATTCACTTCCATTGTTAGTGCCTCACTATAACCCAGATTTTTGTTCTTTTTTTAAAGAAAACGTGGGATGAGTTGAACTTAATTTTGGTGGTAATCAACATTATGCCACAAATGCTGTCGACTGATCTTAACTTGTATTGAACCCAGAACATTCCTATAAAAAGAACTTTCTTAATTTTTTTCTATTGGTTAGAATTATGTGAATCCTGCCCCAGATCAAAATAAAGCTCATAATACTGAAACACTTACATAACACTAATTTGCAACACCGTGTATCACTATAATGGACGACTGCCTTCATGGTTGTGTAAAGCCTCTTAAGTACCTTGATAATACTTTATGGAGTGCTCTACACTGCATTTAAGTTATTCTGAATATGGATGAGAACTAAGAACAAAGAGTCCTGTAAAGAAGGGCAGAGAAAGAGGTGACATGGGAAAGAAATGGCTTTGTGTAAAAATTATTCAATACGTCAACTCTTGGCGCCAGTACAAATGCAAGCAGCGTTGGAGTCTCTTTACACCACACTCATGCATATTCCATTCGGTTTCTTCATAACTCATGCTCCGTCACCTCCTCACTTCTCCTCTGGGGTGCTGAAGAAGAGTGGGAGTGTGAAAATGCTGCATTCCACCTGGATGATCCACCGCTGTTATTTTTACACCTGTCAGGTTATACAGAAGAGTAAATCAGTGGGCGCTCTTTTGCAGGGACACTCTGGTACAACCTGTGCCTGCAGGACATTTATACCCCATCTGTCAATGATCTGATGCATACATGCTCAGCAAGACACTTAACACTGAGAGAATGAGTACGGTAAGCAGATGCTTTATCCAAATAGATTTAAAGTACACTTATTACAGGAACAGTCCCCCTGTATAGTTTATAGTTCTGGACTTGCTGCTGTTAGAGACAAGGATCCTCCTGATTACCATGTCGTTTCTAAACCTGTATGCTGTTAATTTTTCTTGAGACTCAAAAAGGGGAAATTTCGATGAATGTACATGCTCTTCACACTTCTTGCATACAACAATAGGTCATAGTGACAATGGCTGTTAAGCTCAAAGCAAAAAACAAAAGGTCTGTGGTAGCTCAGTGGTTAAGGCTCTGGGTTACTGACCGAAAGGTCTGGGGGTTCAAGCCCCAGCACCGTCAAGATACCACTGTTTGGCCCTTGAGCAAGGCCCTTGACCCTATCTGCTCCAGGGGTGCTGATCCTGCTTAGTTGGGATATGTGAAAACAACTGCATTTCATTGGCTCTGTACCTGTACTCTGCACAATGGCATTAAAGTTGAAGCTTAATTAATTCTAACATTATAGTAAGTTGATGTTGTGTAATACACTACATGTGGTGCATGTGGTTAAAGGTGCTGTAAACATGTTGTACCCATTGAAAGATATCACTGATATAAATGTCATGAGATAGCTCAACAGACTCTGTGACAGCGCTAGACTTTGTAAACAGCAAACAAAAATGTGTCCGCAGGCCGCAGTCTTTGGCACTTTCTGCCTGTCAATCATTTTGCGCGTTCTCCTAGTGCTGTCATTGCAGCAAATTATTGAGGCTTATTGCTATATTCTGAATTTAAATTTGTCAGTTGAGGGAGCTATTTCGCTACTGTTATGTTTGACAAGCATAGGAACATGCTTTGTATTGGTGTGTGGAAAGAGGGGGCGTGCCTAAATCAACAGCTCAGTCTCGTTGAAGTTAGAATGGCTAAAATCGCTTACAGCACCTTTAAGTACGTTAATATAAATGCATGTGTAGGGCAAGTTAGCAGAGATATTTTGGTCTTTGTTTAGGGATTTTAAAGAAACCCCAAACCACGTCTGTATAATAACAGTATGTTAGAACAAAGACTGCAGGATCTGAACATGACAAGGACCTAAGGAACTAAGTAACAATGATCACTGATTAATGATCTGTGAGGAAACTGAAAAAATAAGGACATTTCCCATTCCGCTATTCCATTTTACTGTGCTAGCTGTTTTTGAAAGCATGAATGCGTCCTATGTGAACGGCCCCTTAGTTGAGGCTACCTTAAATTGTTCCTTTGCTTTCATCTTCATAATGATTTTATGTGGAATATTGTTCTCCCAGAGAACCTATGTTCACTCTGTTTGGTCAGTGTTCCCACAAACCAGAAGCTGCCAAAACACATTGTGACTTGCGATGTCATTCTGTGGTGTACAGTTAGTCTTTGGTTGGTTCATGTCTTTAATATGCAGGGTTTCAATTAATCAAATCTTATGTTGTGCTCAGCACAAGCCAAAGTTGCACATGAGTGACTGCAGAACACAGCATTCTCTACAACCAGTATTAAATCCACATTCCATCTCATAACTAGTTGTATGAGAACAAATCTGTTTATATAAAGGTTTTTATTATATTCTATATTCTGGTAGCTTATGTACATACATAGCATTACATTTACTTTGTGCATGACACAAGTAATTTTCCCAACAGTTGTTTACAGACAGATTGATTCACTTTTAATTGACCATATCACAATTCCAGTGGGCCAAAAGTTTACATACCCTAAGTTAACTGTGCCTATAAGCAGCTTGGAAAATTCCAGAAAACAATGTCAAGCCTTTAGACAATTAGCTTCTGATAGGCTAATTGGCCAACTGGAGTCAATTGGAGGTGTACCTGTGGAGTGGTGGTGGTGTAGTGGTCTAAGCACATAACTGGTAATCTGGTTATCAGAAGGACATTGGTTTGAGCCCCACAGCCACCACCATTGTGTCCTTGAGCAAGGCACTTAACTCCAGGTTGCTCCGGGGGGATTGTCCCTGTAATAAGGGCTCTGTAAGTCGCTTTGGATAAAAGCGTCTGCCAAATGCATAAATGTAAAAATGTAAATGGATGGCCTACTTTCAAAATCAGTGCCTTTTTGCTTGACATTAGTGGAAAATCAAAAGAAATCAGCAAGACCTCAGAAAAAAAGTGGACCTCCATAAGTCTGGTTCATTATTGGGAGCAATTTCCAAATGCCTGAAGGTACCAAGTTCATTTGTACAAACAATAGTACACAAGTATAAACAGGAAGGAGACGTATTCTGTCTCTTAGAGATGAGTGTATTTTGGTGCAAAATGGTCTAATGAAACAAAAATGTAACTGTTTGGCCATAATGACCATCGTTATGTTTGGAGGAAAAAGGGTGATGCTTGCAAGCCAAAGATCATCATCTCAACCGTGAAGCATGGGGGTGGCAGCATCATGTTGTGGGGGTGCTTTGCTGCAGGAGGGACTGGTACACTTCACAAAATAGATGGCATCATGAGAAATGAAAATTGTTGAAGCAATCTCAAGGCATTAGCGAGGGAGTTAAAGCTCAGTCGCAAATGGGTCTTCCAAATGGACATTGATCCCAAGCCCCAAAATTGTGGCAAAATGGCTTGAAGATATTAAAGTCAAGGTATTGGAGTGGTCATCACAAAGCCTTGACCTCAGTCTGATAGAAAATTTGTGGGCAGGTCTGTCTGCAGGAATGGGCCAAAATTCTAGCAACTTATTGTGAGAAGCTTGTGGAAGACTGCCCAAAAGGTTTGACCCAAGTTAAACAATTTAAAGGCAGTGCTACCAAATACTAACAAAGTGTATGTAAACTTCTGACCCACTGGGAATGTAATGAAATAAATAATTCTCTCTACTATCATTCTGACATTTCACATTCTTAAAATAAAATAGTGATCCTAACTGACCTAAGACAGGGAATGTTTTCTACGATTAAATGTCAGGAATTGTGAAAAACTGAATTTAAATGTATTTGGCTAAGGTGCATGTAAACGTCTGACTTCAACTACAAGTATACAGTATGCTATGTTCAAATTTAGTGTATTTAGAAGTGAGCAGTATGTGTGTGTCTTTGTGAATCTTATAAATGATTAATGAATGATTAGGGTTTAAAGTGCTTTGGCAGGCATTCTACTCATAATAAAAGTTAAAAAGAGTATATCTCAGGAAAGCAGAACAGTGGTCAACGACCAAGACCATATTTCCTATTTCCTGCCATTTTTCTTTGTGTGTGTGTTCTTTTGTGCCCTGTAAATATAATATACTGTATGTTACACACTATATTGGAAATATGGCTTGGAAATTTACCCTATGAATTTAATCAACTACTAAATGACAGTAATGATGACAACGTCTTTAAGAACTGGCTTCTTGTAAATACACAGATGTATTTGTGGGTGGCCCTGTTTGATAAAAGGTCAGCGTTTGTGGGCTTGCATGTACATTGGTGTGTCTTGCGGTAAGACTTTGGTTTCCTGTGTTGACTGAAGGCTTTATTGCAGGGCTATTGTACCCAAACATTTTCTTTGGCCCTTGGATTCAGATCCACCACAAACAGGCCCTCGCTGCCAACCTTTGTGTTTCCTCAGCTGTGGAACATAACGTCTCTCACTCGTTCTCTATCTCTGTTCATCTGCCTTGATCATTCAGTACAATGCATATTTCTGTCATCATCTCTCACAGAATGGGGTTCTCTCTGCTGTAAAAATATCTTGTCCTCATGTTCCCCTTCTCTTGCATGTCTGGGGCAGATTTGGTCAAAAGTTTGATTCCTACAGGAGAGTGTATTCCTTCCAACTAATCGAACTAATCAAGGAAATGGACTGAATTACAAGTAGCAGCTATAATTATGGTACATTCTCATTTCTGTAAGAATTGTTTTTGGTTCATGTACTTTACGTTTTACAAAACAGAACATGGCTTAAAAATAGATTTAGGGAAGGATAGTAGTGGAACTTTGAAAGTTCATCTGTCCTTGTTTATAAATGTTTTATTAATGCTGCAAATTATTTTGTATGAGTCCACCCTCCGTTGTATGAGTTGGTATTGCCCAACTAATGTCGTGCAATCCCCCTCTAACATAGATGCCGGTGTCATTTGGCACCTTCTTCTTTCTCAGCGCTGGCCAGGATGGGCCAGTCACAGTCGTTTATTATTACTGAATGAGGATTTTTTTAAATGCTTTTATAGATAATGCTGAGGCGGATTTACATATCCGTAAATCATATGTGCAGTCAAGTCTACGCCATTGCACAGATCTCAGTAAGTACATGTATATTCTTTTTTTCTCCACTGAATCTAGAGGTCACATAGTTTTTCTATTTTTTCCTGGGGAAATGTTCAGCCATTTCAGACTTTTTCAGAGCCCTTTGAGGCAATTCGTCTGATTCACATGGAATTTGCCGTGTTTCTAGAGACACTATAAAGAGCGACTTCTGACAGTAAACAAAAATATCTAAATAAATTTGACAGATATGAGCCAATAAAATTTGGAGCATGGCCTATTATTAATTGACCTATATCTTCTGTAATACTCGAAGTTCACCAAACTTGCAACAAGAGGACACCAGGACAATCTGAGGACACTACCCAAATTTAATACATTATTATTTATACATTTTTATATGGATTACATACATTAATTTATGAAGCTATCTTAAATAGTTCAAATCAAGAAAATATTATTTTTTATTTTATATTATAAATTATTACATTATATTGTTATATTATAAACATTTTCACAATTTATTTTACAGTGTTCATGTTACTGTGTATTTACATTAATTACTGAGTAATACTACATGTACAATGGCGGCCAAAAGTTTGGAATAATCTACAGATGTTGCTCTTATGGATTAAATTGGTACTTTTATTCACCAAAATGGCATTCGACTGATCAGAATGTATAGTCAGGACATTAATAGTGTGAAAAATTACTATTACAAGTTGAAAAAAAACCACTATTGTTTTTTTCAGAACTTCTTAAACTACTCAAAAAATCCTCCACATGCAGCAATGACAGCTTTGTAGATCTTTGGCATTCTAGCTGTTTGTCCAGATACTCAGGTGACCTTTCACCCCACACTTCCTGTAGCACTTGCCATCGATGTGGCTGTTTTGTCGGGCACTTCTCACGCACCTTACAGTCTAACTGATCCCACAAAAGCTCAATGGGGTTAAAAGATCCATAACACTCTTTTCCAATTATCTGTTGTCCAATGTCTGTATTTCTTTGCCCACTGTAACATTTTCTTTTGTTTTTCTGTTTCAAAAGTGGCTGCAATACTTCATATAAGTCCCCCTGAGTCTTCTCTTTACTCTTGTACAGTGAAACTGGTGTTGAGTGGGTAGAATTCAATGAAGCTGTCAGCGGAGGACATGTGAGGTGTCTATTTCTCAAACTAGAGACTCTGATGTACTTATCCTCTTGTTTAGTTGCACATCTGGTCTTCCACATCTCTTTCTGTCCTTGTTAGAGTCAGTTGTGCTTTGCCTTTGAAGACTGTAGTTACACCTTTGTATGAAATCTTCAGGGGGTTTTTTTGTGGCAATTTCAAGCTATTGTACAGTCTTCATTCCTCAAAACAATGATTGATTGGTGAGTTTCTAGAGAATGCAGTTTCTTTTTTTTGTTGCCATTTTTGACCTAATATTGATCAAAAAAATCTAGTTTGCTGATAATTTACTCACCTTCAGGCCATCCAAGATGTATCGGAGTTTCTTTCTTCATCAGAACAGAATATCAAAATATCAAAATATCAAAATAATCCACAAAGACCTTTCCAAAGAGCTTACAACATCCCTCTCATGAGCGCACATCACAGATATGTATGGAAGTGAACATTTGTAGTTAAAAAGTATACAAGTATTGTTTTGTTAATTGTGTGGATTATTTTGATGCACCTTAAATGTGCATTTTGTACCGTCAGAGTACATTCGCTTGCATTGTTTAAAAGAGGAGGCCTGAAATTAAATCCTAAAAATCTTAAATTCTGTTTTGATGAAGAAAGAAACTCCAATACATCTTGGATGGCCTGAAGGTGAGTAAATTATCAGCACATTTTCATTTCGGTACAAAATGCACATTTATATAAATCATGTATAAATCATGTTACTGCTTCTGCGTCTGAAAGCTGGGAAAATCTAGCTTTATATCCAAGTTTATAGGAAAGGTCAGGGTCACAAACACTTAACCTCTCTCATAGCGGGAAGAGCACATCTGTATTGCAGATTTTCAGTTCCACACATTTCCCAACCTTCCTTCCTTGCCTTACTCCTTATAAAGGTGTTAAATCAGCTGTTTATGTTGTTATGATATTGTTGAAATGGAGTTTTGAATTTCCTGTGACTCTTTCAAACTGTATCACTGTGAAAGTTCTTTATGAGTGGTGCTGATCTTCTGAACTGTGTTGGGGGAGCTACTATGAAACTACAGCTACAAGCTTGTTGGTCAGATGTCCTGTTTTTCCCAGGACAGTCCCGTATTTAAGCACTTTTTCTAGTGTTTTTTCCTGACTTATTCTGAACAAATCATGTTTTGTCCCATATGTCCCCTCTCCTAAAATTTCTCGACTCAAGTGTAACAGCTAGGAAGGCAATGCTTTTCATACATCTTTGGACGGGACTGCTCTGCATTTGATAATAAACTCTTGAAATACAAGCGCACATTGAGAAACATTGCTGCTAGTGAAAAGTACAAGGTGACAGCAGTTACAGTGGATGCACCCTCTACTTCACATTGATCTGTGCCTAGGTAAGGACACGTCAATTACATTTATGCTAGGATGGGGCTCTCCCATTTTACAGTCAAGCTACTCTTTGAAAAATAGGTAGCTGCACTACAAGCTACTAACAAAAGGTACAGTAGCTAAAATCATTGATTGGGGCAATATATTTTAAATATCTGATTATGTACGGAGTGACCGTTAAACCTTGGATGTGCATTATTTTTCCATAATTGAACATTGTTTGTCATTGTTATCCGATGTACTTAAGCAATGTCTTTAATTAGTTATTTTGTTGTGGTAGCCTGTAGGACTCTTTCAAATTACCTGGAACTACTTCATAGCTGTGTGTTTACTTGAAAAATAATTGAACACCTTAGAAAGTCCGTAAACCAATCAGAATCAAGCATTCAACAGACCCGTGGTATAATGTATAATTTAATCTGAGCCATTTTCTGGCACAAAAACAATGAGGATTTTTTGAATGAAGAATCTCATTTAGTTTAACAAAATGTTATGCCTTTACTTTACCCAAATACACTTTGATAAACCTATAATAATTATATTATTTTATAAATATTTTAGAGCTGTCGGGACCAATTTTGCGGGAAATTGCACGTCATATGCATACGTGTTGTCACAACGAACAAGAAAAATGTACCATGGATTATTCAAAATGGCAAACCTCCAGGGAATCACTTTGTATAAAACAAAGAAACCCCGAACAGAACAGAGTCTACAAGCATTAAGGGAAAGTGATAGAGTCTGTAATAAAACCTGAATCAACGTCGGCTTGGCTTTTCAGAGGTGTACAACTTCGAGATCTGAAAGGATTTAAAAGCGACCCAGAGATTTCTTTTTCCTTACTCAACAGGTAAGATATTTTATTGATATGGTTTATGTATATTTGTGTAATCACATACGCACACACACACACACACGCACACGCACGTCTGCATGTGTGAAGTGAAATACAATAATTATGCTGTAATCGGTGCTGAACATTTCACTTGCTAGCACACGTGTGTATTTTTTTTGTATAGGCAATAATTTATATAAATAAATCCTTTAGTCCTGGGCTTGCCAAAGACATGTGAGTCTTGAAATGATGTTGACCACTGGTTGGTAATAATGACAATCTATAAATTAGTTACTACCACGGTCTATTTAACCAGAATATCCTTCCGCTATAAAACTTTACAAGGTTTGACCTTATCAGACTAGCAATCGTTATGTCTAATGTTAACAAATGTTGCCTAACTTTTGTAACGTCACTTATTTCAAAACATCAATGTTTCCAATAAGTCAAAACAACAGCATAAGATATGGCACTTACCTAATAAGATGACATGTTTTCAGATATCCGACTTTTCCTTTCTTTCATTATTTATTTGTCCATTCGCTTTGACAAGATGTCCTGTATCCATGTGTACACTGGCGCCTCAAACCACATTCATCCGCGCAGGGGAGCAGAGCCGAACCACAACCAAAACAATGTTCTTCACAAAAGATTACAGAAGTTATGAGAGTAAAATCCTTTGAAAGGTCCCTCTACTTTTTGAGAGACATTTGAATAAAACTCAGATTTACAAACCTGACCTCATATATTTCACTAGTTGTACATTTTGAAGTTTTAGCACAAAGGTGTTCTCATATATTCTTGAGCATGATCTTAAACTCTGAACAAGGCTCAATGTGCCGGAATAATGTACAATTGGCTATAGGGATAACACATACAGGGCATGGGAGTGTGAGATCAGAATGAGAAGTTGTTGCCTGGGGAAGCTTTATGTTAAAAGCTCCAGCTGAGAGTCATGTGGGGAAATATGAGGGTGAGAAGATGAATGAAATATGGCTTTTAGTGAAAGGCATTATATTTTTCTCAAAATATAACAACTAAAGCTTAAGCTATGTTGGATATTGATTTACACAAAATTAAATTACACAAAAAAAAACAGAATTTTGTGTCACACTGCTAATATCAGCTGGAAAACAATAAATTACTTCAAATCAATAATGGCCAAAAGATGGCTGTATGCGATGTGTGTGTTCGGCATTGTGAGGGTATGATCGTCTCAACCCTTCATTTCGGAGTGTGTGTGTTTTGCATTATGGCTGAATTATTTGACAAATGTAAAAAAAAATTAAAAAAAGTGTTGAAGTGTTAAAGTCTCACCAGTTCATTCTTGTGTGCGTGTAAGTGTTTGTGTGTGAGTGGATGTGTATGTTTTGCACTAAGGATGTTTTAGTGTTTTACCCTGTAATTTGTCTGTTATATTTGTTCTAAATTGTGGCTGATTTATTGATTGTATTTGACAGATTTAAAAAAATTGCTCTGTTTTTTGTTTTTTCCCATTCATTTTGAATGATCTGTCAACAACTTAGACTTACTGAATCAAGCCCACATTTTGTTTGTATGTTCAGATGACAAATGGAGGATAAGACACCAAGTCTTGTACTGCACAGATAAAGGAAACCATTTTTATTACATTTTAAAAATGTATATTTGGTAATAAATGACCGAAAACCATAGGAGGGTTAAGACAACTTGGTTTTTCCAGTAATGACAGCATTAGGGTTTACTGAGAGTAAAATACTAAATAAAAGGTGGTCAGGATAAAATGCTAAGTAGAGACTATATTTTTCGATATACAGTCAGCAGTTAGAATAACACACCTGGCCATGGAACAGCTGAGCAGCCAATTGTCCCATTACTTTTGGTCCCTTAAAAAGTGGGAGTCACATACAGGGGGGAAAATTTCATCAAAATGTTGGGGGGACAATAAACATAACAATTCTCAAGAGCAATTTTTGAAGGGGACACCAAGGGGTATTTTGTTGTTGCCCCGTTTGCATTTGTATTATTTTATTTTATTTCTTAAACAATTATTTTAAGAATATATCATTATATTATTTACAATACACATATTTTAATGATATTTTAGGGGGGGACAACCCTCTGGTAGACCCCCCCCGCGATTTTCGCCTATGGGCACATATACAAACTGTTGTAATTCCTACACCATTCACCTGATTTGGATGTAAATACCCTCAAATTAAAGCTGAAAATCTGCAGTTAAAGCACATCTTGTTCGTTTAATTTCAAATCCATTGTGGTGGTGTATAGAGCCAAAAAGATTAGAATTGTGTCGATGTCCCAATATTTATGGACCTGACTGTACGTGTATAAATTCCAAAATACATTTTATGTGATAGACGTTTATATGACAAACTCATTGATGATCGCTTTTCAGAAAAACTATATATATCGATTAGTTCCATGTTTAAAGTATTTTAGCTTCAGATAATTGTTTGTAATTGTTTGGTTAAATGAGAGATACATTTGCCCATTAAACTCTCAGGGACTGATGGAGGAAGTGTTTACGGTAAGGTCAGCAGATCCTGGCCTTGTTTTCTGTCACAACCTCATATCCAACTTTCCCCTAACTAACATCCCGTTTCCTTTTCTAACACCTCACCAACTGCACTCACTGCACACATGCACTCACTCTCACTGGCATTCTCACATTCCTATTAGTCTCTTCCTGTTTGTCTCGGTCATGCTGTTTTTTTCCCTCTCTCGCTATCTCTTTCTTTCTTTCTTTCTTTCTTTCTCTTTCTTTCTGTCAGGGCCTGTTTCACACCTCACTTACAATCTGTGTATAAAGCAACAGCAGGAACGTAACAGCAGTCTTTCCTTGTGCTTTCATGCCAATTGCATTTCTGCTAACAGAGCCAACATGATCACATGGGAAATTGACATGTTATTTCTTAAAGTTTATGTCAGAGACCTTCTATCAAGTGGAGCTTACAATATTAGCATAGCAATGTATAACACCACAATCCCATAAACAGTCTATGGCTTGTATACTGGCGAGGAGAAGACAAGAGGACGTTTTTTAAAAGCATCTTTCTCTGGAGGAGATGCTTCAGTGTGCTGAATAAACTGCTTTTGTGAGGAAACAGCTCATCACTTAATGAATAGACCGCCTGTTTGATAATCTTCAGCATTACTTTGGAATTAACAATGTGTGGAGTTAACTAAGATAAAATTGCTGTTTTGTAAGAGAAGACAGGGTAGGTGTCAGTTTACACCTCTCCCCATTCATTTGTATAGTATAAGGAAACAGTGACTTACTGTCGTAATGCGCTTGTTGGTCGTTACACTCTCCTCTAATCGTAAAAGCATGGAGGTATAGAAGATCGTTTTATGTTCAATGAAATCGACACAATTTTTTCCAAATTACGGAGAAGTCTCACGTTAGACATTTTTGCATCAATTCAAGCATGATTACTTTTTCCTCTAGTGCTACCGAGACATGGGGTCTACACCCATGGAGCCAGGAAGTTAGTGCATTCACATAAGTAGTGGTGAGCATGATTCCAGCATTGGCCACTGGAGGCAGTAGTTTTCATTTCAGTAAGTGCCGACCGAATTCTGCAGCGAAACATTAAACGTTGCGACGAAGCAGAAAATATTGTGATTTCTGTCTTTCTGCATAGAGCATTTCCTTTAATAGCGGGTTGTAACTATAAAATAGTAATCAGGAGTTGGCCATTGACAATTATTACAAACTTGATCGTCATAAAATCGAAATTACATGAGGACGGAATTAATGTATACAGAACTGAACCCAAAACCTAGCTATGAAATGCTTAAATTGTCTTGATTCAACCAAATGTACTAAAAGTTCTGCTTGTGGAACAACATGATGCTGAATGATGCGAGCGATTGAGTGAATTATGACAGAGTTTGCTCATCATTTACTCACCCTGATGCCATCCCAGATGTGTGAGACTTTCTACTTCTGCTGAAAACAAATTAAGATTTTTAGAAGAATATTTCTGCTCTGCTGGTCCATTCAATGCAAGTAGATGGTGACCAGAATTTTGAAGCTCCAAAAAGCACATAAAGACAGCATGAAAATAATCCATACAACTCCAGTGGTTAAACCCATGTCTTCAGAAGTGATACAATAGGTGTAAGTGAGAAACAATATAAAAATTATCCACCCTGCCCAGTAGGTGGCAAAATGCACAAATAATGAGAATCGCCAAAAACCAAAGAAAATTTTGAAAGTTGAGATTTACAGTGCAAAAGGACTTCAATATTGATCTGTTTCTCCCCCACACTCATCATATCACTTCTGAAGACATGGATTTAACCAATGGAGTCTGAATTAATTATGATTAATTATGAATTACTTTTATGCTGCCTTTATGTGCTTTTTTCACCTTCTGAGTTCTGGTCACCATTCACTTACATTGTAAGGACCTACAGAGCTGAAATATTCTTCTAAAAATCTTCGTTTGTGTTCTGCAGAAGAAAGAAAGTCAGACACGGCATGAGAGTGAGTAAATGATGAGAGAATTTAAAATGTTTGGGTGAACTATCCCTTTAAGCTTCACAAATGCATACATTGCAAAAGATTGTGTTGATTAATTGGTTTATAGTGCAATTTCAACATGTTTGTGTGGCTTAGCACTGAAAATATACTTGCAACTACTGTGCTGTTATGCAGGAATTATGAATGCTATAACCTGTTAAATATAAATGTGCATCACTCTCCTGTGCAGTGCGCAACAGGCAGAGCAAGAGAGTTATCCCTCATGGTCAGTTAAAACACCACAGCAATAAAACAGGGGATAACGAACGGACCTTTGAAGTGCTTTAGCGACAACATCACCTGGCATAAAGGGTTCTGAAGTTGTCCATGAGGACTGAGCTATTTGTTCTGGTCCTGGCGTGGTAATTGTTCTCTTGGGTGGCCCCCAGGGACCCCGGATGATTCCGGAGACGGAGCAAGCCAGTGGGATTAGGTCCAGGTCCAGCAAGAAGTGGAACTAATGGGTCCATGTGTGCACAGGCACTTCTGAAGACCAGATGCTCAGAGAAGAGGTCTTTTCACACCATTTTCTCTTAATAGTGAGAGGAAGGGAGAGGGAGGGTAAAAATAGGTCATGTCTCTCACTCATGCAATCTTAGTGTTTGATATCAGCCAGTGTCACATTATTTTCACAAGCTCAGTCTTTTTATAAATGCTAACACACAAAGAAGAAGTTTATTAATTTTTGACACTGAACACATTTTAGAAGATGAGGTGTTGTGAAAGCTTTGATAGGGTCTGGATCAACGTCTGAAATATAGTAGTAAACCAATTTGCTTCTTATTTTAAAGGCATATTTCAGTCTCCCCTGGTCCTGCTATTGATTATATAGAGCCATTACAAACACCTGTTTTCCTATTTTGTTTACTTTGACTTTTTGGAGTGATATTTGATGCAGTGTCTTAAGTATTGGCAGGATAGAGTACATAATAATTAATAATACTTATATATTTCTCTTCTATTTCTGAATTTCTAAAAAAATGTATTAAAAAAATTCAAAAATGTAATTTAAATATTAGTCAATTGAAATACTAAATTAGCTTACACTAGCAAATGTTTTTTAAAGGTCAAGTAGAAATAGTTTCTGCATATTTTCAATTTGACATATTTTGCTTTCTGTGTATTTCCACTTTTAAAGGGATAGTTCTCCAAAAATTTAGATGCTCTTATCATTTACTCACTCTCATCCCATCCCAGACGTGTTTGACTTTCTTCTGCTAAACACAAATGAAGATTTTTAGAAGAATATCTCAGCTCTGTAGGTCCATAGAAAGCAAGTGAATGGTGACCAGACCTTTCAATCTCCAAAAATCACATAAAGGCAGCATAAAAATAATCTATGTGACTCTAGTAGTTTAATATATGTCTTCTGAAGCAATGCAATCACTTGGGGTGAGCAACAGATCAATATTAAAATCCTTTTTTTAATATAAATCTCCACTTTCACTTTCAAAATTTGAAAGTCTGGTCACCTTTCACTTGCATTGCATTGCATGGACCTTCAGAGCTGAAATTATCTTCATAGACATCTAAAAAAGTCACAGATATTTGGAATGGCATGAGGGTGAGTAAATGATGACAGAATTAAACATTTTTGTGAACTATCCCTTTAAGGACAGTCATGAGGAGGAACGTAAATAGCAAAAAGTAGAAGGCTCCTCAAGTTAGGATAGATTTTAATTAAAAGTTTTATTTAAAAATAATTTATATTATATTTATATTAAACACATTATATTTTCAAGGCATCAATATACATTTTCCATTTGAATTTATCAACACTTTACACTTTTTAAAAATGATTAACTGCTAAAATAGTTTTTAAATAGTATAAATGAGTTACTGATTTAGAGCAAATGTTTTTCTATTTTTAGACCTGATTATTTTGTGATTATATGTGATCCTGCAGATAAATCAGATCTCAGACTCTTCTTGGCTGAAGAGTCTTTCTTTCAGTTGGATTAATATTCCTGACCTCCCTTATCTGTCTGAGAGAAAGTCCTGGTAATGGATTCTGAATAATTGTTTATTTTCTCAGTCAAAGTCAGCCGATTTAACATTCCTAATCTAACAGCTGTTGGAGCATCTTGAGTGTGAAGGTGCAGAGTAGACTTAAGATGGCTCTACACTAGATGATATTTCTAATGATTTTCAGGTGTTAGCTTCATTAACATAAACACAGGCCAGGCAGAGGGAGACAGAGCACCCATTAGCACCCCTCAGAGAGGTGTTAATCACATCAGGACTTCATGCTGAGTTAATTGGCTCCAAGCACTGAAAAAACAATAATTCTGTCACTGAGAAGAACTGACAAAATGACAAGCTAATTGCAACTTTTTTTTTCAGCTTAAAATCCATATTAATTCTGTCATTCTGCAGAAATAATGCAAAAGCAACTAATAATGGATATAAATAACCCTGACAGACATTTGACAGTTTTGATGCATTTTAAAATATAACCTTGAGAAAGTCAACCGAACCATAAAGAAAATGCAACATTGTAGCTATTTTAGCCCCTGTTTCGGAACAATCAAGCAAGCTACAGGTCTGAAAACACCCCAAATAATTGCAATTGCAATTTTACTCATGTTGTTAGTTTGTCCGAGAGAGATAGTTGCGGTGAGTCATTATGTGTCACCCCTCCACCATTTTTAATGAGCAAATGTGTCATACCTCTGACTGAAGAGAGCGAGATCTCAGCAAAACAGTCTGCATGTGTGACACCCTCCGCCAAGTTGTCTTGAGTCTGCTAGTGGAGAGCCAGCTTAAGGGGCAGTTCACATAGGACACGTCATTAAACTTTAAAAAGTAAACTCATAAACCTTATATAAGGCTTTGCCTTTGTAATTGCTCCTGCACCGTTTGCAGGAATTGATGTGCTCATATGCACTTTTCTTTGAGTGGCACTTGAGTGGAATCCATCAGATTCTTTTGCACTTCTTTGCAGTCAGCATTTCCACACCAAACTTGTCTTAACACTTTGTTTTTAGATCATAGTTTAGACTTGGCATCAAATACTGAAAATCTGGGAGCTTTTATGCAGAATTTAGATCAATCGTCTGGCTTGGACCAATCAATGCCTGACCTGTAACATTTCACAAGTGTGGACTTTGGCAAAATACGCCTAATGTCTTGAAGTAAATCTTTATGAAAAGCATTGAATAGTGTTGGGATCTCTGGCTGATCTGGTGGTAAGACTGTTGTGTTGTGTTTCATGTATCTCACGTATGCTTGTTTGTTTACAGGCACCACGTGCACACCGGTTTCGCTGGATTTTCCACCGCAGAGTTTGGTGGGCTCATTACCCGGTTTATGTGCCCCTGTCTCTTATCACACTTTCCCCTTTATCACTCTCTTGTGTTTGTTGTTCTGTGCCAGATCTTCTTGTATTTTCATGCAACAGCCATACTGACTGACTCTCTGTTCAACAAATCATTGCTAATACAGTAACATAGCATTACATTAATATTTAAGGCATTTTTGTGATTATCTTTTCCAAAATGACTTAAAATTGTGGTTTGTGTTTGTGCTCTATTTCAATATGAAGCCATTGAGGTTTTTTGTTCTCCTGTTCAGCAGCATATCATAATTTGTTCAGGAAACATGCAAAGATTAATAAGCTGTGTTTATGGTTTCATTTTCTGTCCTCCATATCTCAAGCTCTTTTTTGTTTATGTTGATGTAACGGTTGTATGTGTGTGTGTGTACTGTATGTGTGAGAATGGGATGTTCTTGTGTGTGAGTGTTGATACTTGTCAGGGGATGTATGGAGATGACAAGACATTTCATCATTGTTCAGTGTTTCATGAGAACGCTCTGCTTACTGTCAGAGAAGATCACCTCCTGTAAGTGTTTATCAGAGTCAAGCCACTGTTATACTGAGACAGAGCCAGCTGGAAGCTATTACCACCTCTCTCTCTCTCTCAGTGCGCTTTATTGGCATGACAATTTTTGATATATTTGCATTTGCTAAAGCAGTTGCAGGTCATCTGGAATGAGGGTGCATAAATGATGAAAGAATTTCCATTTTTGGGGGAATTATCCCTTTTATCCTTCTATAGTGTTTGTTAATGGCCGACACTTAGTATTCATGGTCAAATTTGACTGGATACAGTAATCATTTTTATTTTGAATTAACTTCACTGAAGTAATAACACTAAACTTATGCATTTATTTTGTAATTTTATGGTATTTAGACCTAATTTACCTTAAAATGACTAAATATCTAAATGTGTCTTGCATTTGGAGCATCTGCTTCATTTGCTGGAAAAAAAAATTATTTACATGAAATGACTATTATAACCAGTAGATGGCTGCAGCGATCCACACATGCTGCCGGTTCACTGTAGACCAATGCTGTGATAAAGTTAATTTCTAGATATAAAATTATGAATTTGGATATAAACGTCCTCTCAATTTCAACTGCTTTAATTTTCGGCAAACATGACACGTGTAAATATTTGTATAAACATAAAAAGATTCAACAACTAAGACATAAACTGAACAAGTTTTACTGACATGTGACTAACAGAAATGGAATAATGTGTCCCTGAACAAAGGAGGAGTCAAAATCAAAAGTAACAGTCGGTATCTGTTGTTGCCACCAGCTGCATGAAGTACTGCAGTGCATCTCCTCCTCATGGACGGCACCAGATTTGCCAGTTCTTGCTGTGAGATGTTACCCCACTCCTCCACCAAGGCACTTGCAAGATCCCGGACATTTCTGGGGGGAATGGCCCTAGCCCTCACCTTCCAATCCAACAGGTCCCAGAAGTGTTCAGTAGGAATGGCAGAATACTGACATTCCTGTCTTGCAGGAAATCATGCACAGAACGAGCAGTATGGCTGGGTGGCATTGTCATGCTGGAGGGTCATGTCAGGATGAGCCTGCAGGAAGGGTACCACATGAGGGAGGAGGATGTCTTCCCTGTAACACACAGCGTTGAGATTGCCTTCAATGACAACAAGCTCAGTCCGATGATGCTGTGATGCAAATCGATCCCGCTCCAGAGTACAGGCCTCGGTGTAACGCTCATTCCTTGAGTCTGACCATCGCCCCTAGTGAGACAAAACTGTGATTTGTTAGTGGAGAGCACTTTTTGCGAGTCCTGTCTGGTCCAGCGAAGGTGGGTTTGTGCCCATAGGTGATGTTATTGCCGGTGATGTCTGATAAGGACCTGCTTTACAACAGGCCTACAAGCCCTCAGTCCAGCCTCTCTCAGCCTATTGCGGACAGGTGTAACTCGGGCATTTGTTGTTGCCATCCTGTACCTATCCCGTAGGTGTGATATTCGGATGCACCGATCCTGTGCAGGTGTTGGCACTGGGCCCATTGGCCCGGTTGGTAATCCGTCACTGTTTGTAATAAAGTATTATAAGAAATAATAACTTCTTGAAAATCACTCATTGAGACACTCATAGAATCTTGTTAGCATTTGTGTGTGTGTGTGTGTGTATGTGTTGACAAGTGTGGAAAAATTCACCAAGCCTTGTACTATTTAGATGAAGGACATTACAAAAACAAAAGTCAAATCAGACAAAAATGACAAAACATTAATATAAGGAACACTAATTCATTATTGTGCTGCTGAAATAGAACACTGAGGAAAGCCACATGTGTAACTTTACATGACATTTTGTTTTCATAATAGATGAAGTGTTTTGTCTGGATGGTGTGGCTCCCGCACTTAAGCCCCTAGCATCAGTCGCCAGTGCGCCTCTTGAGTCCAGGGGAGTGAGATTTACACACACTGCACAGCACATACCAGCTGGCTACCTTTACACTAGCTCCATATGTCATGAATCAGTATATCGTGAACATGAATTCGGGCACTGGCAAGGGTGTTCATCCACTGAACATTGGGACACTTATGACTCAATCACCCGACACACGTTAACAAGCTTGCGCACTGAACAGCAGCTGTTATTAATCAGCACCATCGCTGTATAAATGACATAAATAAAGAAATATAGGAGTGTTTTTCAACCTTTTTATACATCTTTAAGTATTTAAAAGATTGTTTCACTTTCATATTAATTGTGAATGAAAGACATTACAAACAACAGACTTGTACTTGATAGTTTTACACTTGTGCTTGTCATCTTATGACTTGGGAGACTTCAGGAGACATGATGACATTTCCAGTAAGGGAACATGGTGAGCAACGATGGTCCCTGCTTTTTATGGTGCATTGTTGGATTTTTTTAGGGAGCCATTATTTCAGTGCACTGGAACGATTTTGCAATTGAGACAACCTTAAAAATGGCCGACTCACTGTTCAGTGCCCTGATTATTGAACTAGGGAGCTGATTGAGACACACCCAGAGAGAGAGAGAGAGAGAGAGAGAGAGAGAGAGAGAGAGAGAGATAGCGTGTGTGTGTGTATGTGTGCCTGTGTGTGCCTGTTAAAGTGTGTAAAGTCTATTTCTTTTTTTCTTTTTTTTTATGCTCGGTCAAAATTGACCGGGAACACCAAAGGCACAGCACTGTTTGATTAAACCACCTAGATTTATAGAATAAATAATAAAAAAAAATAGCTTGTGTGTGTTCAGATGGCAAATGTAGGAAAAGTCACCAAGCCTTTTGCTGCGCCGATGAAGGAAACCAATGTTATTAAAAATAAATAAATCAAAATCGGTCAAAAATGACAGAAGTAGAAGGGTTAAGCGCGAAGTGAGAGTTGTTACTATTATTAGCATTGTTAATATTATTTTTTGTTTATTGTTTTACATTTTTACGTTTTTGTAAATTGAGATCAGCTCTACTAAGAAAAATGCTGCAAATAAATGGTGCCTTTGTCCTGTGTTGCATACAGGTGAAACTCGAAAAATTAGAATATCTTGCAAAAGATCATTAATTTCAGTAATTCAACTTATAAGGTGAAACTAATATATTATATAGACTCATTACAAGCAAAGTAAGATATTTCAAGCCTTTATTTGATATAATTTTGATGATTATGGCTTACAGCTTATGAAAACCCCAAATTCAGAATCTCAGACAATTAGAATATTGTGAAAAGGTTCAGTATTGTAGGCTCAAAGTGTCACACTCTAATCAGCTAAACACCTGCAAAGGGTTCTTGAGCCTTTAAATGGTCTCTCAGTCTGGTTCAGTTGAATTCACAATCATGGGGAAGACTGCTGACCTGACAGTTGTGCAGAAAACCATCATTGACACCCTCCACAAGGAGGGAAAGCCTCAAAGGTAATTGCAAAAGAAGTTGGATGTTCTCAAAGTGCTGTATCAAAGCACATTAATAGAAAGTTAAGTGGAAGGGAAAAGTGTGGAAGAAAAAGGTGCACAAGCAGCAGGGATGACCGTAGCCTGGAGAGGATTGTCAGGAAAAGGCCATTCAAATGTGTGGGGAGCTTCACAAGGAGTGGACTGAGGCTTCAAATGTCGTATTCCTCTTGTCAAGCCGCTCCTGAACAACAAACAACGTCAGAAGCGTCTTACCTGGGCTAAAGATAAAAAGAACTGGTCTGTTGCTCAGTGGTCCAAAGTCCTCTTTTCTGATGAGAGCAAATTTTGCATCTCATTTGGAAACCAAGGTCCCAGAGTCTGGAGGAAGAATGGAGAGGCACACAATCCAAGATGCTTGAAGTCCAGTGTGAAGTTTCCACAGTCTGTGTTGGTTTGGGGAGCCATGTCATCGGCTGGTGTTGGTCCACTGTGCTTTATTAAGTCCAGAGTCAACGCAGCCGTCTACCGGGACATTTTAGAGCACTTCATGCTTCCTTCAGCAGACAAGCTTTATGGAGATGCTGACTTCATTTTCCAGCAGGACTTGGCACCTGCCCACACTGCCAAAAGTACCAAAACCTGGTTCAATGACCATGGTATTACTGTGCTTGATTGGCCAGCAAACTCGCCTGACCTGAACCCCATAGAGAATCTATGGGGCATTGCCAAGAGAAAGATGAGAGACATGAGACCAAACAATGCAGAAGAGCTGAAGGCCGCTATTGAAGCATCTTGGTCTTCCATAACACCTCAGCAGTGCCACAGGCTGATAGCATCCATGCCACGCCGCATTGAGGCAGTAATTAATGCAAAAGGGGCCCAAACCAAGTACTGAGTACATATGCATGATTATACTTTTCAGAGGGCCGACATTTCTGTATTTAAAATCCTTTTTTTGATTGATTTCATGCAATATTCTAATTTTCTGAGATTCTGAATTTGGGGTTTTCATAAGCTGTAAGCCATAATCATCAAAATTATATCAAGTAAAGGCTTGAAATATCTTACTTTGCTTGTAATGAGTCTATATAATATATTAGTTTCACCTTTTAAGTTGAATTACTGAAATTAATGAACTTTTGCACGATATTCTAATTTTTCGAGTTTCACCTGTATGAACCAATGAGTTGATAGTAGGCTAGCGTAGTGTGGTTCAAAAGAAATCCCGCTCATAAGCGTAAAAACTTCAATATATTTATTATTTTGTTGTTATTGTGTGCGACATGGATTTAAAGTTAGGGTTGTGGTCAGGGCCAGCTCTACGGAGGGTGGTGGAGTGGATAATAATGAATAATAATCCTAATATGACCATTTTTTGTCAGTATTAGCAAACTGGATACAGATACATTTGTGATTTGGTTATTGACTGTTAAATTTAGTTTTTTGGAAGTGAATTTCCCATTGCTGACAACAACTGACTTCAGGTAGACCAAAGGTCTTTTGTGATATGCCGCTTTAGTAGTCATCATTTTAGATGTCATATCTGCTTAGAAAATACAGTTGGTTTTGATATGATACACTCTCAGAAAAAAGGTCCATCACTAGGGTGGTACGCTCAAGGGGACCTTTAGTGTACCTCTAGTTAAAAGCAAGAACTTGTTTTGGTACATAATTGTACCCTAAGAACCTATTGTGTACCTTTAAAGGTCTTTTGGGGGAAAAAGGTACCTTTTTATCTTCTTAAAGGTACAAATATGTACCCAAAACAAGGATACCACCCCAGGGACGGCTTCATACCTTAATAGGAACCTTTTTTCAGAGAGTAGCCAAACAACAGGTGAAAAGAAGGATAATGCAACAAGGCTCTCAGTTCAAAGTTCTTCTAAAGTCAATTTACCAAACACAAGCCAACCATCATCTAAAGTCACATTCTCTTCATCAGATCAGAAGCATTGGCAAAGGTGAAGAAAGCAAAGCGAGAGAGAGACAGAGAAACAGAAAGAATGATGTTTGGAATGTCGGAGTGAAATCCTTTGGCAGAACTGCGTCTTGTTTGCACAGTAAACCTCACAGTGTACCAGCATGAAGGGAAATGCCCACATTGTTGGGTTGGGAGACCCTGGTTACGGTGGAGCGAGGGGCCCCCAGCAGGCAAGTTTGGAGAAACAACAGGATGAAGGTCAGCTAATATAGCAGTTAATTCCACTTCCCTGTCCCCATGGCTCCCAGCTGGGGTTTATTTGAAGATCCCAGACGTCAAAGTCACTGCGTACTTTGTTCGGCCGGTGAGTGCTGCAGGTCTGTGCCAGTACTCAGGAATATTAATGTATTCTGATGAAATGGGGGTCAATAGGGATTGCTTGTGAAGGATGGAAAATTCCATGCTCTCACCGTACTGTTGTATTTCTGTCCACACTTCTTTGGAGTTCTCTTTTTCTTTGTATTCCCATTGGGCTGTTAATCCAACAGCACTTGACAGCGGACTTTCTCTTTCAGAGGAACACTCTTGAAATATTTTGATTTGATCTACTTAAATTTCAGATAAATCAATGCTGCATTGAAGTTTTTCTTTGGTAGGATCTGCATTGCACTTTAAAACATGTAGTTTAATTGCACAGCTTTTTCAGTGGTTGTATTCTCATAGGAATAGTTCAACCCAAAAACGAAAATTCTGTTGTTAGGGTTACGTTTAGTAACTCTCATGTCACCTTAAACCTGTATTTTTTTCTGTATTTTTCTTTTTGGAATTTTTTTTGATATTTTTAAAGAATCTTCATGCAACTTTTTTTAATACCAGGTCAAGCTCCAAAAAGTAAAAGTAAAAATAAATCATAAAATGAGTCCATTGATTCATGTGCTATATGGACCCTTCACATTGCTGGGTTTGGAGTGCAAAATTAAACTATAGTGGGGTGAACTTCTATAGCAGTGAATAAGAGACCAATATATAAACATTGGCAGCCAAAAGTTTGGAATAATTTACAGATTTAGCTCTAATGGAAATAAATTGGTACTTTTATCACAATGTATATAGTCAGGACATTAGTAACATGAAAAATTACTATTACAATTTGAAAAAAACATTAAGCACTTCTTAAACTACTTCAGAGTTCTCATCCACATGCAGCAATGACAGTTTTGCAGATGCTTGGCATTCTAGCTGTTTGTCCAGATACTCAGGTGACCTTTCACCCCACACTTCCTGTAGCACTTGCCATAGATGTGTCTGTCTTGTCGGGCACTTCTCACAGACCTTACAGTCTAGCTGATCCCACAAAAGCTCAATGGGGTTAAGATCCGTAACACTCTTTTCCAATTATCTGTTGTCCAATGTCTGTGTTTCTTTGCCCACTCGAACCTTTTATTTTAGTTTTTCTGGTTCAAAAGTGGCTTTTTCTTTGCAATTCTTCCCATAAGTCCCCCTGAGTCTTCTCTTTACTGTTGTACATGAAACTGGTGTTGAGCGGGTAGAATTCAATGAAGCTGTCAGCGGAGGACATGTGAGGCGTCTATTTCTCAAACTAGAGACTCTGATGTACTGATCCTCTTGTTTAGTTGTTCATCTGGTCTTCCACATCTCTTTCTGTCATTGTTAGAGACAGTTGTGCTTTGTCTTTGAAGACTGTAGTTACACCTTTGGATGAAATTGACAATTTCAAGCATTGTATCGCCTTCATTCCTCAAAACAATGATTGTCTGATGAGTTTCTAGAGAGAGCTGTTTCTTTTTTGCCATTTTTGACCCATTATTGATCTTAAGACATGCCAGTCTATTGCATACTGTGGTAACCCAAAAACAAACATAAAGACAATGTTAAGCTTAATTTAACAAACCAAATAGCTTTCAGCTGTGTTTGATATAATGGCAAGTAATTCTCTTGTACCAAATAAGCAGTTTAGCATGATTACTCAAGGATAAGGTTTTGGAGTGATGGCTGCTCGAAATGGGGTCTGTCTAGATTTGATCAAAAATGACTTTTTTTCAAATAGTGATGTGTTGTTTTTTACATCAGTAATGTCCTGACTGTACTTTGTGATCAGTTGAAATTATCAGTTTTGTGTTAAAAAAAAAACACAGCATGCCGTTTGAAACAATATAAAGGTGAATACATAATAACAGAATATACATTTTTGGGTGAACTATTCCTTTAAGATCTTTTTGTAAGATTGTATATCCTCTTAAGTTATACTTTTGTTTCTTACGTCTTTCTCTCTATTCGGCACTAACACTTAAGATTGTGTGTTGCTGGAATGTAGAGAATCTTTAGTCATCGTCCCACTGCTAAAACAAGAGCATTGAACTCACACCTGCCTTTACCATTTTTTGAAACCGTGTGAATGAAAATTAAGAGTGCTTAAGCATCGGAGAATTGTCGTTTGCGTTGTTTACTTTCAGCCCGCGAGAGTATGGCTATCCCAGAGAATGGCTGACATATATATCATACAGGTCCTTCCAGCCAAGTAGCTTAATCCTGTATGGAAATGTTAATGAGATAAGAAAGAAAACCCAACCTCACATTCCTGTGAGTGTGGAGGAATCCCAGCCACTCTTATGCACATAAGAGGCGGCTTTGTGGCCCTGTCTCGTAAGCCAGAAATTAGCACTGAAAGAGAGAGAGAAATGGAGAGAATGAGTGAAAGGAATAAGGGAAAAGGACAGAGAGAAATGCTAAGGGCATAGGTGTCAAACACTTGGGCCTCCGTTTTGTGTGTAGGTGTGTGTTTGTGTGTGTGTGGCTGGGTGAAGCGCTTGATATTGAGCACCTCTTTGAATCCCGCTCTGATTTGGACTCCATTAAGGCGCCTGGGCATTTGTTTCTCATGGTGCAATTCTCCAGGGCTTTGGGCCATTCTGTGTGGGAGACGAGAGCAAAAAGTACGGGGAGGGATGAGTTTAAGGGGGTGTTGAAGAATGAGAACTGGGAAGTGCACATGCTGAATGTGTATACGCTTTGTTTCCAAACTGGCGACAAGAAAACGCTGAACCCTGATGCTCACGAGACAAGACACCAGAAAAGCTTCGTGACTGTTTTTCTTTTAACCACTTAGAGTGTATGGGTTTAATTAGGTTTTATGGGCTACTTCTGGCTCAAAATTCAGCAGTCAGTCATACATATTGAGGATATTTGGGGTTTTATCATAGGTCAAATCTATTGGTATGTTTAATGGATTATGATATTCTTTAATGACCAGATCTGCTATGTTAAGGTGGTCATTTATTTGCTATTGTTGTGAATTATCCCACCTGGTTTCATAAAAATTACAGTGCAAAATGGTATTACTTGTAATGGCAGTTCCAATGAAATGTCCACTGTGTGGCGCTAAAAGCGAGTTGGTTTTTAAGGTTAATGCTTGGTATTGTGTTGTATATAAACAAAACTGACCTCCCACCCTAAACTTTAAACCTAAACCTAACTGATAGTGTCATTAAAAAGTCAATGTGACAATTGTGAAAAACTTAATTGCTGAAACAACCATGTCATTTATTGGTGCTTTTATGACACTTTCGGCTGACATGCCTACTCGCATGCTCTTCAGGACTCGAACCCCGGTCCTATTGCGTTGCAAGCTGTAATGTTTTATAAAATGTATAAAAAGTGTTTAAGATAACATTGTGTGAGGAACAGGGCAAAAAGTAAATGTTTGTGAGCTCATAATCTGCAATTTTACTCGTGAGTCATTGTTGTTATAGTGCCTCTAGTGTTCAGTTCACCGGGAAACAATACGTAAAACAAGGCATGTAAAAATAATTTGAGCAAATATGTAGTTAGAATAATGTTATTCTATGAGACCAGAATGGAATGATCCCAACGAGTCAGCCATTTTATTGATCTATTTGTGTTATATACAAAACAATTATTTATTTTACATGAATTTAAAAAATATTATTAACCTTTTAAGGCGCAGTATGTAAGATTCAGAAACCCTTGTTTTTAATGACACCTGTGGCCGTTAAGTGAACTGCAGCCAGCTGCCTGTTGCTCGTGCACACTCTGTAGGGACACGAGCCAGTGAACATCGACCAAAACAATGTCGTAAGGTACAAAGAGACTGAACATGATTCACAGACATCATGCTGACAGATGAGGTAGCATAATTAAAATGACAGTTATGATTGAACTGAACTGCAATTTGCCTCATGTGTTTTCATTTATAAATAAATAAACACTAAATCGTTAGTTCATGTCACATATTATCTCGCCCTCACAAGCTTCGGGAATGTTTAAACCTCTGTGGCAGCGAAGCGCTGTTATCATTGGCATAACGTCACAGTGTACACTTGTGGCATCAACTAAAGGGTTGTTGATGCATCATGTTAATATTTTCACCGTACATTGTGTCTGACAATTGTTACATTTGTCTGACATTAGGAAAATGTAATGGTCAAAAACTGGTAATTACAGGCTAATGGAAACCCTGCTATATACATACAAATACATACTATATCACACTGATTTTCTGTGCGACAATGAATCATCAATAATGGTGAATGATCATTATTCTATATGCATGTACACATCCATATTATACATACTTTTCTTACTCTAGGTGGCGCTGTTGTTTCAGTTTGAGTGACTTGATTTACATTTGACATTGCTATTTGATGACATAATAACAGAACATGAAAGTAAACTATAGCAAGTTTAACACATGAACAGTTTGATATGACTATTGACATTTGGGTGTACTACTGAAATGATATAAGTTGTGCATTAGACTCAATAAGCTCACTATGTTTTTGACAGCCGGTTGTGTCCAATGAAATTTCAGTGTGAAAGTGCTGTTCTAGATTTGTCCTGATTGGTCACATTTTCTCTTTGATATATATATAAAAATAAAACATACAAATATATTTTATTCTATTATTTTCTAATTGTCTTGAAAATATTTAGAAAATTTGACAGTATCCGGTCTTTATCATTACTTTGCTTGCCAGATTATAGATACTAACGTAAAATAACCCATGTAGGTAAATGTTCCCTATCAAATTGACGTGTTTCTGTGAAAATCACATGAGGTGTGATGTGGCAGAAGTTTACAGAGAGCTAATACTGCAGACGAGGGGCCCAGGACCCACCAACACTGAATAGGATCCCATTTGTGATTCGTTTATTGAGCGATTGTGGAAAATTCAAGATACCACACACTAAACTAAGCATTCTCTATCTTAGAGCGATGAAAGCGATCAAAATGAGCAATGTTGACTAATCTTAAGAAGTTAAACGAAGCCTCTCCAAAGCTGAGGGTGAGAAAACCCAGACAAACAGCACAGTCAATCCTTCCAGTTACAGCCTTACTCAGGGCTGATGTAGAACAACAGATTTGGCGCTCTGAGAATGGAATATGGTCTATGGTGCTGCATTGCGTAGTCCTTTCTTCGGGTGATCTGAATGTGACCTTTCCAGCCCTACACACTCTTGCAGACATTCCGGAATCCGTTGTTTTAGGAGGTGCCTTATGGCTGTTAACGGAGACACAATGGTGGGAGTGTGTCTAAGATAAATGTTTTAGGAGCAGCCCTGGGACTTTGCATTGAGTCAATTCCTCCCTTTGAATATAACCCTAAATTATTGGACATTATACTCTCCGTTTGGTCATACATTCAAAATGCCACTGCCTCCTTGGCGTCAGCTTGACACTTTTGCACTGACAGACATAATTCTTGCAGATTCCCATTCTCTTTATTTATACTTTTTCTACAACATTCTGTCTGGTGTACTTTCCCACACGTTTGGCCAAATGCTTGTACACCTGCATTATAGAGCAAAAACTTGATTCAATCTTGAAAGCATGTTTGAAATTAGTTGTATTAACTTAAAATAACTATGTAATCTCAACTCAAACAGGTTGTGTTGAAAGAACCTTGTTGAATTGAGTAAACCCAACAAAATTAGACATGTCAATGTAACTCAAATTAATCTCTTATATTTCTTCAATACTAACTAGTGAAAGTGAATGTTAGCATACTACTGTACATGCTGGTCTAAAGAACTACAGAGTGTAGTTTAGTAACTTTTTGGTTACAGCGATTGCTTAATGAAGCGAACAATCGGTTTCATGTGCGACATGTGCTATCCCAAGCTCCACTCTTCACCATAATGGAAACCCCCAAAACTCCAACATAACAGAGACTCTTCTAAATCTCAACATAGCAAAATATTATACTCTAACAAGTACTCCCCTTTATATTCATCAAGGACAAACACATAAAATAAAACGTAATTGTATAATGTATTCTCCCTGTCGAGTCCTATGCAAAGCATCTGGGAAATGGAAATCCCCTGCCTAGTATCATCAATGTTTACTTAATCCATTTGAGTTGGGACTACATGAACACTTAATGTATTAATGTAGTAACACTGCAAAACTTATTCATGTAGTCCCAACTCAAATGGATTAAGTAAACTTCCATTTTGCAAATTGTAAATGGATAGAACGCAATGAAATCGAGTTTTACAATTGTGTTGCTTTAGTTCATTTGAATTAAGTAAATTGAACAAGGTGCAAAAATCCTTTTGGTAAAACTTTCCATGAAGCCCATATTTAAAATACATTGTAAAGGCATTATAATGCATTAGTAATGTCTCATAATACACCTTATAACTTGTTATAACTTCACATAAATAATTGTAACCACAATTATAATACATTATAATACTTACCTAATCGTAGTTATAATGCATTAGAACACAAGCAACATCCAATTCATTTATCTGCAGAATTTACATATAATGCATTATATATATGTGTAATATATTTTAAGTAAAGTGACAAAAGCAATGTCTTCTTATAAACACCCATAAGATATTTTTAAGATGTTACAAGACATTACAAGTCATGTTGGAAGTTATATTTGCATTTACATTTATGCATTTGGCAGACACTTTTATCCAAAGTGACTTACAGTGCACTTATTACAGGGACAATCCCCCCCCGGAGCAACCTGGAGTTAAGTGTCTTGCTCAAGGACACAATGGTGGTGACTGTGGGGTTCGAACCAGCGACCTTCTGATTACCAGATTACCAGTTATGTGCTTTAGACCACTACACCACCAATACTAAATAACACACATTCAATGTACATTTTGAAGTATTACGAAATATTCTGTGTATAGCTACAAGGTTAAAATACAGTGGGTACGGAAAGTATTCAGACCCCCTTAAATTTTTCACTCTTTGTTATATTGCAGCCATTTGCTAAAATCATTTAAGTTCATTTTTTTTCCTCATTATTGTACACACAGCACCCCATATTGACAGAAAAACACAGAATTGTTGACATTTTTGCACATTTATTAAAAAAGAAAAACTGAAATATCACATGGTCCTAAGTATTCAGACCCTTTGCTGTGACACTCATAAATTTAACTCAGGTGCTGTCCATTTCTTCTGATCATCCTTGAGATGGTTCTACACCTTCAATTGAGTCCAGCTGTGTTTGATTATACTGACTGGACTTGATTAGGAAAGCCACACACCTGTCTATATAAGACCTTACAGCTCACAGTGCATGTCAGAGCAAATGAGAATCATGAGGTCAAAGGAACTGCCTGAAGAGCTCAGAGACAGAATTGTGGCAAGGCACAGATCTGGCCAAGGTTACAAAAATATTTCTGCTGCAATTAAGGTTCATAAGAGCACAGTGGCCTCCACAATCCTTAAATGGAAGATGTTTGGGACGACCAGAACCCTTCCTAGAGCTGGCCGTCCAGCCAAACTGAGCTATCGGGGGAGAAGAGCCTTGGTGAGAGAGGTAAAGAAGAACCCAAAGATCACTGTGGCTGAGCTCCAGAGATGCAGTCGGGAGATGGGAGAAAGTTGTAGTAAGTCAACCATCACTGCAGCCATCCACCAGTCGGGGAAGCCTCTCCTCAGTGCAAGACACATGAAAGCCCACATGGAGTTTGCTAAAAAACACCTGAAGGACTCCAAGATGGTGATAAATAAGATTCTCTGGTCTGATGAGTCCAAGATAGAACTTTTTGGCTTTAATTCTAAGCGGTATGTGTGGAGAAAACCAGGCACTGCTCATCACCTGTCCAATACAGTCTCAACAGTGAAGCATGGTGGTGGCAGCATCATGCTGTGGGGGTGTTTTTCAGCTGCAGGGACAGGACGACTGGTTGCAATCGAGGGCAAGATGAATGCGGCCAAGTACAGGGATATCCTGGACGAAAACCTTCTCCAGAGTGCTCTGGACCTCAGACTGGGCGAAGGTTCACCTTCCAACAAGACAATGACCCTAAGCACACCGCTAAAATAACGAAGGAGTGGCTTCACAACAACTCCGTGACTGTTCTTGAATGGCCCAGCCAGAGCCCTGACTTAAACCCAATTGAGCATCTCTGGAGAGACCTGAAAATGGCTGTCCACCAACGTTTACCATCCAACCTGACAGAACTGGAGAGGATCTGCAAGGAGAAATGGCAGAGGATACCCAAATCCAGATGTGAAAAACTTGTTGCATCTTTCCCAAAAAGACTCATGGCTATATTAGATCAAAAGGGTGCTTCTACTAAATACTGAACAAAGGGTCTGAATACTTAGGACCATGTGATATTTCAGTTCTTTTTTAATAAATGTGCAAAAATGTCAACAATTCTGTGTTTTTCTGTCAATATGGGGTGCTGTGTGTACAATAATGAGGAAAAAAAATGAACTTAAATGATTTTAGCAAATGGCTGCAATATAACAAAGAGTGAAAAATTTAAGGGGGTCTGAATACTTTCCGTACCCACTGTATATCAGAAACTCTACATATGTAATGTTGATCACACATGTAGCCAAAATGCACCCAGGAATAAAAACGAAAAATCAAACTGATTCTATATTGAACTCTATGCAATAAACTTCTTTGTGCATCTTATTTGGAGACTTATTTTATAAATAAATTCCATTGTATAAGTTTGACTTGTAATGTATGTTACAAGTTTATGCTATGGCTGTTTATAAGAAGATGTTGCTTTTGTAACTTTACTTAAAGCTTTACAAACCTCACGTATAATATAATCACATCAAGCTTTTTGACTGTTTACACTAGACAGCACTTATAACATTAACTTTATTAACTTCTAATGCGTTAAAATTGTATGTTTCTTGTGTTATAATGCATTATACTCTAAAGGTGCGTACACACTGCCAGCGACTTTATCGCTGCAGGTCGCCAGTGGCTGGCGGTGAAGTCGCTAGTGGGTGTTCCCACTACTGGTTGCCTAGTAACGTTTATAAATGACATTCACGGATGTCATTCCATTGCTGTTGACAGCGAATCTCTTTTCTTGCCACTAAAACAAACATTTTGGAGGAAAAGACTAAATATAAATGGAATCAGTACATAAAATGCTTTATATCAAAGATGAATGAGAAACCAGGCATGCTGTTTGACAGAGCGGCTGTTTATCTGCGGTGAAAATGCAAATGCCGGTCTGTCTGGGTCCATAAAATCCCGCGATCTCAGATACACCTTTCCACGCAGTATTTTTCTTAAAAATGTCCTTATGCGTGGGAAGAGACATATCATAGAGCACTGGAAAATTTCTAACAGCAAGAATTAGCCTTTCATCCATCTTTCCGTTACTGCAGGAGCTGAGAGAGAGAGAAGGATCACGTGAGCTCTCCCGTCGTCTTTCCTATTGGCTGTAAGCTTCCGTTAGTCAGCTCCAAAGTTGAACTTTTCTCAACTTTGTCGCGTCGCTGGACACGCCCACATCTAAGCGTCAGCGGTCGCGACAGCTCGATGTCGCCGGAAGTACGCTGTGCTCGCATTGAAAATGAATGATATTGAGTCGCTGTAGCGCGCGATGTCGCTGGCAGTGTGTACGCACCTTAAGGTATAACTATGAATAGATAAGTATTATAATGTATTATAACTGTAGTTATAATTATAAGGTTTATTATGAGACAATATGAATGCAGTATAATGCCTTTACAAAGCATTATAAATATGAGCTTCATAGAAAGTGTTACCATCCTTCTATTGAGTTAACTTTTTTAGCTGTCTTGTTTCTGGAAGAATCTTCCCATTCAATTTTTCCACAGGGATTTGATAAAATCCTTCAAAATAACCAACTTAGAAGTTTGATTTGAAGCAAACAAGTATGTGAAAATTGGACAAAAATGTACAAGACTGTGTACTTGACGTCTTTCATGAGAGAAATGGAAGTGTAAGCGATCGTTCTCGTGGTGGACTCGTGGTAGCATTACGTCACTCATTCAGTTACGCATCTCATCCTATCATGATCTAGCCTATGTCTCATAAGTCCCACAGCTGTCTTCCATGCTTGTACGAAGTGCTGCTTTCACCCACCTCCACCCCAACACCACCAGTTTAGGTCCTGCTCTAGGGGTAAGCTCCTCTCCCCTACCGTCTTTGCCTTCCTGCAGGATCTGATGGTTCATGCGAGAATCCTGACGCTGAACCGTAGGACGGGGCTTATGCCAAAGAAAACTAATTAGTCACTAACTCATGTTATTCCATACTATCAAGTCCTCTGAGAGAATGACATTCAATCCCATGAAGCACTGTGAATGACCTAATCAAAAACAATGATACAATATAAAACTATAGATTTGAACTTTCTCTTTGATTCTAAGGATAGCTAATTGCAAAATGTACAGGTATATAAAACTATGTAAGTATTGTTTGACAGTGTACGAAGACCAACTCGACTGTATTTTGTAGTGAGTCATGAATTGGCCAGTCGCTGCAGAGCTCTTTTGCTGCGTTTCATTTGCTTAGGGCACGTTTGTCTGATTCCACCTTTGCTCTTCAGCAACATGGCTAGTGTAGTTCTTCAGAAATTCCACTATTTAACGTGATCATTTTTTAATTAACTTGAAATAACGCGGAATGATGGCTCTGAGAGAAGCACACACAGTAAAATAACAACCTCAGAGCTCACGGTGAGTCTGTTTTTAAAGGTTTATAATTTAATATTGTTTAGGACAAAGGCAATAGTGTTTTTTGTTTCCATGTAGTGCAACCTCAACTAGCTTTCTACCACCCGTTAACTGTATTGTGCATACAGTTTTAGTTTCAGTTTACCATTAAACATAGTTTTACTGTCTTATTATTGACTGATCAATGGCTATATTCTCCATGCACAACATTTTAGGTGTAAGTGAACTTGGGTGGCTTGGTTTTCATTTCTATATGAGCTCCCAAGCACCCCCTCTATTACAGGTCTTAGGTTTTGTGGTCTGCTTACTTGTGCGATATATAATACGTTACTGTAAACAAAAATACACATGCCCTGACATTTACATGTAAAAGCACTTCTTGAAGTCTTCGCCCTTTATTGAGATCCAGAGAGCCAAGGTAAATGATGATGCAGCATAGCTTGTCCGCTGCTAGGCTTTATCACAAAAAACAGGACTATAATTTACATGCATATGACATTTATTGTTCACTCTAACTCTTTGCTTTGGGTTTAACAGGCCCACCACCGGCACAGCAATTGACGTGTTTGGTTATGTTGAAATTGGATCACTATTCTGGCTTTTGGC